>NC_067151.1:66066931-66193569 GCF_903995435.1 Acomys russatus
TTTGGGATAAATGATCCCCTTTATCTGGAGAGACAGCTGGCATCTCTGTTTCACTGAGGAGCAGAGGCGCCCCAACCACAGTCCTCACGGACCTTCAGTTAGGACTTTTCCCTTTGGGTGAGATCTCCTCTCCAGCATTGTGTCGTTCCCCCCCGTCCCCCCCCGTGTCCCCCCAACCTCCGAATTCCCCCCCCCCCACTGCTATAATCCTGGTGTGCTAGATGAATTGTGTCTGTGCTCTGTCCTGTTTGGGCTGTGCATTTGGTCTCTGACTGGCACCGACAAGTTCGTGGAACAGACTGCACCAATTTTTGAGCTGAAATCCTTCCCTGCGGCCACCCAAAAGGATCCCTGCCTCCACGTCCCCATGGGAACGGTCCACTGGACCATTCCTCCAGGCTCCCCTTTGGATGCCTTCTGGAGAACTTCAAATCCCTGTGCCCAGCACTCACCTTAAAGGCATCTAAGCTTACAGGCCTCTGCAATTAAACCTGGCCTCAACATCCCCTTAGGTAATGGATGAAAGGGGCCAATTATAACAGCGCATTAAATCCTAATATCATGTGGGATCTTTGTAATTACTGCCAGCAGTCGGGTGAACAGAAGGAGGCTCCTTGCATTCAAGAGTTTTCTCTCTTTCACCTTTCCTCTGCTCTTCCTGTTCTAGCTATAAAGCCTTGACCTCAAGAATCCCCGCCCCTTCCGGTGACAACCCACAGCTCCTCCTCCTCAATGCGCCTTCTCCTCCTCCTCAAACTCCTTTTTGCCATCCCGGGGCTTTTCCTTGCCATCTCCAGGCTTCTTCCCCTCCCTCCCCGGCTTCTTCAGCCTCCTCACCTCCCCCTCCAGCAACAGACCACCCTAACCGCCCTACTCTGGTACCTACTTTCACCCCACCAGCAGTTTCCAGTCCCCTCCCCGCCCCCCACTACCCACTCTTGCTCTGCAGCAAAACCTCCTTTTTTCTTCCCCTACTCAAACTAAAGCAGCTTTAGTTCTTCCTTTGAGGGAGATGGCTTAGGGTGCATGTTCCTTTCTCCCTTTCTCCCTCTCCCTCCCTCTCCCTCTCCCTCCCTCCCCCCCCCTCCCTCCCTCTCCCTCTCTCTCTCTGTTTTTTTTTTTCGTGACAGGGTCCCTCTGTGTAGCCCTGGCTGTCCTGGACTCGCTCTGTAGACCAGGCTGGCCTCGAACTCACAGAGATCTACCTCCCTCTGCCTCCCGAGTGCTGGGATTAAAGGCGTGCACCACCATGACCAGATAATTCTTCTACATTCCTTAAAGAATCTCACTACGTCACTCACTCCTGCAGTCTCACCCTCCATGGTACATAATGCTTCTTACCAACAGGCTCCTACCTGAGTCGCACCCGCTAGGAGTGCGGACGAGGTACACCAAACTACTACAGCACGCCCAGTCAGGGCTCTGGGTGCCTGACCAGGACCCACAGTGCAATTATAATACCCCAGAAGGCATTTTAGCCAGAGACCAGTTTATGCCCTGCCTCCTGGCCGGTTTCACAGGGATGCCCTCAAGCCAATAAATTAGGAAAAACTCCAAGAGGTCATTCAAGAGCACTGAAAATCTTTAATTCCTACTTCAGCTTACAAAGGACATCTTACAATATACCGATCTAGACCCTGAACATCCAGAGGGTTCTTTCTTTCTTTTCCTTTCTCCTTCTTCTTCTTTTTTGGTTTTTCGAGACAGGGTCTCTCTGTGTAGCCTTGGCTGTCCTGGACTCACTTTTGAAGACCAGGCTGGCCTGGAACTCACAGCGATCCGCCTGCCTCTGCCTCCCAAGTGCTGGGATTAAAGGCATGTGCCACCATCTCCTGGCCTCAGTCCCTTTAAAATAGCCACTTTTTCACCTCTCCTTCTTGTTCCCTTATTGGTGGGGTCAGGGGATGGCCTTGCCAACCTCCCGCAACTCTACTACCTAACTGCGTTTTCTTTTCTTTTCTTTTTTTTTTTTTTTAAAGATTTATTTATTACATGTACAATGTTCTGCTTGCATGTACGCCTGCACACCAGAAGAGGGCACCAGATCTCAGTATAGATGGTTGTGAGCCATCATGTGGTTGCTGGGAATTGAACTCGGGACCTCTGGAAGAGCAGTCAGTGCTCTTAACCACTGAGCCATCTCTCCAGCCCCTAACTGCGTTTTCAAGGGTGTTCTCCAACCCATCCTTCTTTTAGGAACACCAGCCTGTCCTGCTCCCTTACTGAGAAGGGACCAGCTGGTTAAACTTGGAGCCTTTATCTCCTTTGCTCCCAAAATTCGCTTAACGCCAACCTCACCTACAGCCTCTGTCTTCCTTTGGCTACACAGCCCTACCAGTTTATAAGCCAGCCTCTCAGGTGGACCCCCAAGTCTGGGATGTCCAAACCCCCTCCGCCATTAGGCACTGTTCCCCTGTGGTCATCCAGCTACAGGACCATTCCTGGTATGTCACCCAACCCCAACACCCGCTCCGTCTCGAGAGCCTTGGGGGACTCAATCCTATTACATCTGACCTACTAAGAAAAAAAAACTTCTTTGCCTTTGAACACGCCCACACCTGCAGCTAAGACCTCCAGCTTCTCAGCCCTGCGGGGGTCCCCTCTCCCCGTGTGGGTAACCCTCATACCCTTCACTCCACTATCCCTCCAGGGGCCTCCCATTTCTCTCAGTCCTGGATCACAAGGATGAATTCTTCTCTATCCCCCTCGATGTCCAGTCACAAAAACTTCTTTGCTTTCACCTGAACCGACCCTGTCACACACTTCTCTACCCAGCTCACCTGGACTGTCATGCCCCAGGGGTTCTGGGACAGCCCACACCTGTCTGGCCAGGCTGTGGCCTCTGGTCTACTCTCCTTTCTTTCCCTGACTCTAAACGCGTACGGTGTGTAGATAATCTTCTCCTCTGCAGCCCATCCCTACAAAGCAGCCGAACTAACACCTCTGCCCTTCTAAATTTCGTGTCTAGCGGGGGCTACAGAGTCTCACCTTCTACGGTCCACTTGTCCACCTGTCAGGTCACCTACTTGGGAATGACAATTTATCCCAACCCACAAAGCTATTACCTTTGATAGAAAGCACCTAATCTGGTCCTTAACAGTTCTCATCACTAAAGTGGAGATTTTATCATTTCTAGGAATGGCTGACTTTCTTCTCCTGAGTTTCTTCCTTTTCCCTTCACACCTGCCCTATAAGGCAGTCCAAGGCCCCCCCGACATGAACCCCTTCATACCTGCCCTCTCTGTGAGGCAGCCCAAGGCCCCCAAAACATGAACCCCTACTCAAAGCTATTAAGAAGCCCTTTCACAGGCTCCAGCAGGCCCCCTCCAGGCCCCAGCTTTACATTTCCTGCCCCTTCTTCCTCCAAGTAACAGAAGAGGGGCATACCCTAGGGGTGTTAGGCCATCAGCGGGGACCTTCCTTTGAGTCTGTAGTATATCGGCCAAAGAAATCAGACCTAACAACCCAAGGATTGGCACCTCCCATGTGTGCTTTAGCTGCTACTGAGTTCCTTATGCATGAACCCAAAAAAACTAACTTTCGGGCTCCCATTACAGTCTTCTCTTCTCACAACCTGTCCCACCTTTTAATGTATGAAGGTTTACAGACTCTACCTCCTTCAGGGTTCCTCCTCCTTCTCCTCTCTCCAGGTGGCACTAGCAGAAGACTCTACACTTACTTTCCACCCATGCCCACTTCTTTGTTTGTTTGTTTTTGGTATTTTGAGACAGGGTTTCTCCGTGTAGCCTTGTCCTGGACTCACTATGTAGACCAGGCTGGCCTCAAACTCACAGCGATCCACCTGCCTCCGCCTCCCGAGTGCTGGGATTAAAGGCGTGCGCCACCACTGCCCTGCTCCATGCCCACATCTTAATATCTCTAATCTTCTTCCCTGACCTATTTCCTACCTCATCTCTGCACTGAAACCTTGGAGGGACATTTGGCCCAGCCTTCACACATACAGAAGGGCACACTGCCCCACGCCATCCACACCGGGCACACAGATGGTAGCTCCTTGGGACAGAAAGGAGCCAGATAAGCTTGGTATGCCACAGTATCAGGTACTGAGGTGGTTGAGGCACAGGCCCTCCCTTCCCACACCACTAATCAACCAGCTGAATTAATAGCTCTCACCAGTACCTTCCAACTGGCCCAGGGACAGCCCATAAGAATCTACACAGACTGTAAATACGCCTTTCACGTCCTCCTGTCCCATGATGCCGTCTGGAGAGAACGTGGGTTACTTACAACAATGGGAGGATCTATGACTAATGCAGACCAGATTGCAGCCGTGCCAAAAGCCTCCCATCTCCCCACAGTATTGGAGTTGTCCACTGTAGGTCACACCAGAGTGACAATTCCATAATCTCGAAGGGAAGTAACCAGGCTGATGAGGCAGCTGGAGCTGTGGCCCTGGAGGCCTCGACTCATCTCATCCATCACAGGAAGCTCTTACACTGCAACCCACACACCCGGCACCTCCTGACATGCGTCAAACTCTGTGCAGTCAGGGCCGGGCGTGGTGGCGCACCCCTTCAATCCCAGCACTCGGGAGGCAGAGGCAGATGGATCGCTGTGAGTTCGAGGCCAACCAGGTCTACACAGCAAGTCCAGGACAGCCAAGGCTACACAGAGAAACCCTGTCTCGAAAAACAAACAAACAAACAAATCTGTCCGATCTACACCACCTCTTCCATCCTAATAGGCGAGCCTTGTCTAACTTTGTTAAGACCCACCTACAGGCCACTTCTGAGGACTTGCTTACAATTCTTAAAGATTATTACTGCCTCCTGTAAAACCTGTCAGAGCTCAGACCCCCAACTCCAGATAGCGTAGCCTTCCTTTCCCAGGACTGACTGTCAACTTGATTTTACCCACATGCCCACAGTCAAACCTGCCCGGTATCTCCTGGTCCCGATGGATACTTTCTCAGGATGGGTGGAGGCCTTTCCCTGCACTAACAAAAGGCCCAGCAATCTCTGACCACATCCTCTGAGAGATCATCCCTCTCTTTGGAGTCTTTGCCTCCCTCCAGTCAGACGACGGTCCCAAGTTCACCCCTCAGGTTTCCCAGAACGTATCTGACACCTTAGACATTCCTAGTTATTTTCACATCCCATTCCACGCACTGTCCTCAGGAAAGACAGAACAAATTCTTTGATCCTTTATAAATATTCTTACCGGGCAGGGTATGGTGGCGCACCCCTTTAATCCCAGCACTTGGGAGGCAGAGGCAGGCGGATCTCTGTGAGTTCGAGGCCAGCCTGGTCTACACAGTGAGTTCCAGGACAGCCAGAGCTGTTACACAGAGAAACCCTGTCTCAAAAAAACAAAACAAAGAAAGAAAGAAATATTCTTACCAAACTGTCAGAGGAACGTCACCTCGACTGGGTGACACTCCTGCCTCTAGCCCTTCTCAGGCCATGGTCTCCCCCTAAGAGACCTCTTTTTATTTCACCCTTTGAGCTCATGTACGGATGACGGCTTCTTCTAACTCCTGCATCCTCACCCCCCATCATCTGCTCACCCCTCACTCGGTCATCTCACTCCCCACTATGGGACTTCACTGACCACTGTCTCCCATGCCCACACACTAACCTCTGTCCCTGTTCTATCACCATCGGAGACCAGGTGCTCCTGTCTCCTCTGGACCAATGACCAACGTCCCTCAGCTCTTTCCCTTAAATGGCAGGGCCCCGTCAAAGTAATTCTTGTGACGCCCAGAGCGGCTAAGCTAGAAGGCTTCCCTAACTGATCCACCTAGCTCACCTCAGGCCCCTTCCTGCATATGGACTCCAACAGGACTCTGCTCCCTTAAGCTCCAGAGGACGCTAAGAACAGCTACCCTGTCTCCTATTCCAGAAGAATGACGCTTTACTCCTGCAGCCGTGTTCGACCCTACGGGATTGGACACGTGTTTCCCTCCTCCCGTTGTTGTCTGTTACTGCCCGGCTGGCGCTCCGGAGAGGTCCAGGGTCGGGTCTCTGGGGCTGGATGCGGAGGATGCCCTTCCAGTTTGCTTCATCTCTTGGGTGTCCAGGGCTGATGGTTCAGGCAACTGATCAGGACTGAAAGAGGAAAAAGGAAAGGGAGCCTAGGGACTGGCTGTACTGCGGCTGAGGAGGAGGGCTTAAACGGACCACAAATGTCCTATGGCTGAGGCTGTAAAAGCAGCTTCTGGCTAGAAGCTGCACAGGGGTCATAAAGGGAGGCTCTGTGATCTGTAGACAGGCCTCTGCGGAGATCTCCAATAAATTGGTGTAAACTTAGGCTGGGTAAAAAGCCCTGAGTCTGCTAACTTATTTGTGAATCTGCAGCGAAGTAAGAAATAAGAGAGACCCTGTCTCAAAAAAAAAAAAAAAGAAAAAAAAGAAAAGAAAAAAAGAAACAAGAGAGAGATAGAAAATAAACCACTCACACACACACACTCAAGAGAAAAGGCGGATGGAATTAGGCATCTTGACTGCAACTGAAGTCAGTTTCCCAATCTCCAGCACATACATTCAAGAGAAAAGGTGAGCCGGGCGTGGTGGCGCACGCCTTTAATCCCAGCACTCGGGAGGCAGAGGCAGGCGGATCGCTGTGAGTTCGAGGCCAGCCTGGTCTACAAAGTGAGTCCAGGACAGCCAAGGCTACACAGAGAAACCCTGTCTCGAAAAACCAAAAAAAAAAGAAAAGAAAAGAAAAACCAAAACCGAGAGAGGGAGAGGGAGAGGGAGGGAGAACGATTTAGAATCTATACTAACATTATGGTCTAGAGCTGTGTCTCCATGTCGTGCAGCATCTCCTTTTGCCAATATGTGTGTGTGCACGAGTGTGCACACGTGTGTGTAAAACCTTGCCAGGCTCCCTCCCATGCCAGTCTGAAACTCCAATAATTCTGCACACACTATGATGACGGATGTCACTTGTCAACCTGACAGAGCCAGGACCATCCTGACCGCACGAGTTGGGGTGAATCGGCCCGCCCACTGTGGGTGGGGCCGTTCTCTCTTCTGAGCACCCTGCACTATGTAGGAGTAGAGAGGTCAAGTTGAGCACTCACTACCAGGCTTTCCCCACGCTTCCCTCCTGACTGTGCATATAATTTAAACAGCTGCTCCAAGCTCCTGCTCCTGTGACTCTCCCCACAACGGTGAGAGGCCATGTGCCTTGGACTTTGAGCTAACATAAACCCTTTTTCCCTTAAGTTGCTTTGATTGGAGTATTTCATCCTAGCAACAAGAAAAGAAACTAAGATACGCACCTGTGATAACTTGTAAATTAAGCACAGGAGATTAGCAATCATAATTAATACAATAAAACAATTAAAGCAATTTCCGGACTGAGGAGTCATTCTTACCAGAGATGTTGCCGATCTTCAGCCTACGAGTTTTTAAAATTTGCTGCTGTTATTGTTGGGTCTCTCTGTGTAGCCCTGGCTGTCCTGGACTCGCTTAGTAGACCAGGCTGGCCTTGAACTCACAGAGGACCATCTACCTCTGCCTCCCAAGTGCTGGGATTGAAGGCATGCGCCACCACTGCTTGGCCTTAAAAAAATTTTTTTTTTTTTTTTTA
This sequence comes from Acomys russatus, assembly GCF_903995435.1. Classification (NCBI taxonomy): domain Eukaryota; kingdom Metazoa; phylum Chordata; class Mammalia; order Rodentia; family Muridae; genus Acomys; species Acomys russatus. Next base: position 66,074,489 of record NC_067151.1, read on the forward strand.
AATTTGGGAGTCAAAGGATAAGAGCACCTGACAGAGGTCCTGGGTTCAGTTCTCAGTGCCCGCACGGCAGCTCACAGCCATCTGTAACTACAGTTCTAGGGCTATATCATTGACCAGGCACATAGATGGTACACAGACATACATGCAGGAAAACACTAATTAGACTCATACACATGAAATAAAAATTAAAAATCTAAAGCATACTTAAAATTTTATTTTTTATGATTCTTTTTTTTTTTTTTATGGGTTGGGTGTGGTGGCACACACCTTTGATCCCAGCACTAGGGAGACAGAGAAAGGTGGATCTCTGTGAGTTCAAGGCCAGCCTCGAACATGGTGAATTTCAGAACAGCCAGAGCTACATGCTGAGACCCTTTCCTCAAAAAGCAAAGCAAATAAAAAATATCTTTATTATTTTTGATTATGTGTAGGTGCATTTGAGTGCAAATGGCTTCAGAGGACAGAGGCATTAGATTCCCTGGAGCTGTAGTTACAGACAGCTGTGAGCTGCCCTGTGCATACGGCAAACTGACCCTGTGCCCTCTGCAAGAGCAGCAAGTTCTCTTAAGCGCTGAGCCATCTCTCTAGCTCTTTTTTTCTGTACTAGTTGAGAACTTTTGACTTTGCACTTACAGAAAACACTTTACAGTGTTGGGAGGTGGGGGGTTGGGGTGTAGTTCAGTGGTAAACACTTACCTTTCATGTGATAATTTCTGAGTTTGGGCTTCAAAATTCTGAGCAGTCCTGTGAGCACAGGGGGAGGCGCAATTCAAGGCTCCGTCACTTCCTAAACAATTATAGTGGAATATAGTGCCCTATCCTCAAGATAGGAGGCCTTGGCTCCCAGCATTACTGCAGTCAAAATCCTTTAGAACCTTTCAGAGTGTGGTGATACAAGCCTGAGGTCCCAGCACTTGGGAGCTGAGGCAGGAGGATAACTGAGAGTCTGAGCTGAAAGCCAGGCAGGACCTGGCCACCCCATCCCCAGCCCTATGGTTATTTTTGATGCCTGGATGGTTGAATGCTGGGATGTGGAGGGGTGACTAGGGCAGTGTACAGCCTGGCCCAGCAGGGGTCCAAGTTTCCTCTGAGACGACTGCTTGCTGGTCAATGTGGTTCCCAGGTGACATAGCAGAATCACACTCAGGATGATGGCTCTCAGTTCACACTCACAGGGTAGCTTCCTTTGTCTAGAGTAGTTGGTGGGCATGGCTGGATGCAACCATTTTTATTCTCCGTTGCGGCCACAACAGAGCCAGTCCTCCTTAGAGTAGCTCTTTTTGAGCTCCAGCAGACCAGATGCCCCCTTTCTTCTTCTTCTTCTTTTTTTTTTTTTTTTTTTTTTCTTTTTCTGAGACAAGTCCTCTCTGTGTAGCCTTGGCTGTCCTAGAGTCACTTTGTAGACCAGGCTGGCCTTGAACTCACAGCGATCCACCTGCCTCTGCCTCCTGAGTGCTGGGGTTACAGGCGTGCGCCACCAAGCCCGGCTCGATGACCCCTTCCTTACTAGCCAGTTCCTTTGTGGATTTTCTTGCCAACCCACTCTCAAGTTTCTCTACCTTCACACTTTAGACAGTGGAGACTTACGATTTCCTTTTTGTAAAAAGCTCTCTCAGGCTAGGTGTGGTGGTGGCACTCACCTTTAACCTCAGCACTCAGGAGGCAGAAGCAGGTGGATCTCTTTAAGTTTACGGCCAGCCTGGTCTACAGACTGAGTTCTAGAACAGCCTATCTCCAAAAACCAAACCAACCAAACAAAAAAGGTGGCTGGATAGCTGAGCGTGGTAGCACATACCGGGAGTCGGGACACAGAGGCAGTTGGATCTCTATGGGTTCAAGGCCAGCTTGGTCTACACAGCAAGTTCCAGGACAGTCAGAGCTGTTACACAGAGAAACCTTGCATTGAAAAAACAAACAAAAAGGTCTCTGGAAAACCGGTGACAGGGTGACCTATCAGCTTCCTGTGATTGTCACAACAAATTGGCCACACTTCCTGGTGTGACGAGACAGACGTGTATTCTCTCACAGCTCTGAAGAGCAGAGATCTGAAGTCAAATAGCTCCTGGCCTTTTGAATAGCATCATGTGAAGGAGTCCACACCCACGCTGCAGTCGAGGCCGCGCCCCGGAGGCTCCCGCGAGAATTCTTGTCTCTTAGCTTCTAGTGGTCTTTGGCCTGTGGCTGCATAACTGAGATCTCTGCCTTCATCTTCATCTTGCTGTGGTTCTCCTCTTCCCCAAGCCTCCCATCTCCTGAGGATGGCTTTAAAATAGATCTCTGACCCAACCTAAGAACTCAGTCCTCGGGCTGGAGAGATGGCTCAGAGGGTAAGAGCACTGGCTGTCTCCCAGAGGCCCTGAGTTCAATTCCCAGCAACCACGTGGTGACTCACAACCATCTATAACGAGATCTGGCGCCCTCTTCTGGCCTGCAGGTGTATGTGCAGGCAGAGAAGGGAGCAGATTTGACATGAAGAGGTCTTGCTGGATGTTTATTGTAGTGAGAATTTTGTTGTTGTTGTTTTAACACTGAAATGTTTTGTGAATATGTTTTTGTTTCATTATTTATTTATTTTACTTATTAATTTTTGGTTTTTCGAGACAGGGTTTCTCTGTGTAGCCCTGGCTGTCCTGAACTCACTCTGTAGACCAGGCTGGCCTTGAATTTACAGTGATCCGCCTGCCTCCGCCTCCCGAGTGCTGGGATTAAAGGCTGCGTCACCACGACCAGCTATGTTTTTGTTTTAATCCCAGATGTAGTATACAGGGCTGCTTCAGATTGTCCAGAACTGATAACTATAATTTGTCTCGTGCTCTGGCAGAAACTTGATTTTGCCAGCTGAAGCTAGTTTATGTTTGGAACTCTGGGGCCTCCTTAGAGAGCATATCAATGCCAGAACCCTAAAAAGCAGTGGCTGCTGCTCCTGCTGCTGCTGTTTGTGGCTGAGTTGCTGCTTGCTGGTTGGACATATCCTGACCATGAAGATCAAACTCTCTCCAAGGAACTCGACACCCTTAGCCATCAGGAATGGTCTAATGCTATCAATGCCCCCTTTCCCCTCCAGCCTTTCCCATTCACCCAGTGATGGGGGTTGGAAGGGATGGGGGTGGTGTCAGGAGGTAGGAAAACAACCCAACCAAGTAGCCCAAGGCCGCTTACACTTTACCATTTCTGCATACCTTATATTTGTAAGGAACAAATCAAATTGGCAACCTCCAAGTCAGCTTCTAGTTCAGACGGGCCTCAGCAAACGCAGTGTTGTATTACACTAGATCATTAAGATGTTTGTTTTGTTTTGTGTAGGAATCTTGAGATTCCTGTGTACTTGCTGCAGAGCACAAGATGGGAAGTTTGAGAAATGTGGAGGTAAGAGATTATAAAAGTCTGGATCATACGCAGCAATATAAAAGATTTGAAATCTCGTGATGGAGCATAGTTTGTAGTCCTGGTACTTAGGAGGCGGAGGAAAGGGAGGGTTGGGTTTGAGGCAAAGCCCTGGCTGCCTAAGCTCCTGCCAAACATACCCCCCCCCTTAGAAAGATCGCGAGTCTCTGGTGAGGGGGTGGACCAGCGTTTATGGTTCTTTAGCTCAGGGATGAATCTGTGGTTGCAGAGCTGGCCTCATAGGGATTCTTCACAAACTTTATACACCGAACAACCATCACTATTAGAAACAGGATCACCAGGACAACAAAGGCAATGGCAAAGCCTTTGTCCACATCGACACCAAGGGACAGGCTCGGGTCTTCCATGAGTTCACACACCTCCTACTATCTTCCAGATGCAGCTACCTCCTAAGGTGTATCTTCAGATTTGTCATGTTTCTAGGAAAAGTAAAAAAAAAAAAAAAAAAAAAGAAAAGAAAGAGCATTAACAAGTTCGTTTTTCGTCTTGTGCATGTTTGCGCCTGCATTAGCCGTTTGTGGAAACTAAAGGGACCAAGGGTTGAAAAAAAAAATCAACATTGATTTATGAGCCGGGTACGGTGGTGCATGTCTTTGATCTCAGCGCTCGGGAAACAGCGGGATCAATTTTATTCCTGATGACTGAGGGTTACATAGAACTTTGTGGGGGTGTAGCTGGCAAATCCCGGGTGGGTATGTCATTGGCTGAAGGGCTGAGATGCCTTATTAACATGATAGGAATCCTGAGTGCTTGCTGGGTGGAGAAAGGGAGTTGTGTCACAGACAGGAGGACACGTCGGAGAGCCTTTGCTTGACAAAGTTCCACAGGCCCCCGACTGTCCAGCATGCTCTCCAGACATCCAGAGCAGCTGATGAGGCTTTGGTTGACAAAGTTCCAAAGATCTGTGGCTGATCACCACTGCCCTTAAATGTTATGTATGTCCAAGTGTGAAAACTACCTTGAAATCTGCTTTTTCTTCTAAAACTTTCTATTTCTCACTTTGACTGTGAGCCCTGATGAAACTTACACAGGGAAAACTTTTCCCAGAGGGAAGGTTGAAAGAAGTCATCTGGCCAAAGGCTGGAGACAATGACAGAGTTCCTGGCTCTGGCTGTGTGCACTCAGGCAGAAGCTGCTTGGAAGAAAGTTAGGACCTTCACATAACAGTACCTGGCTGGATACTATTTACAGTAGAAAAGTTTCTTTAGAATCTGCTTTGAGAGCAATAGAAGGTGGGCTTGGAACGTCATGCTTTACAGAGATTTTACAATAGAGGACCCTTTGGCACTTGGCCTAGGCATGGATAGCACACCTCTTGGTTTGAGACTAGAAATAGTCAAGTTTTTCTTTTTCTTTTCTTCTTCTTCTTTTTTGTTTGTCGAGACAGGGTTTCTCTGTGTAGCCTTGGCCATCCTGGACTCACTTTGTAGACCAGGCTGGCCTTGAACTCACAGCGATCCGCCTGCCTCTGCCTCCCGAATGCTGGGATTAAAGGCGTGTGCCACCATGTCCGGCTCTTCTTTTCTTTCTTTCTTTCTTTCTTTCTTTTTTTTCTGAGACAGGGTTTCTTTTTTGTTTGTTTGTTTGTTTTTGGTTTTTTTTGTTTGTTTGTTTTTCTTTTTGGTTCTTTGAGACAGGGTTTCTCTGTGCAGTCTTGGCTGTCCTGGACTCACTTTGTAGACCAGGCTGGCCTCGAACTCACAGTGATCCGCCTGCCTCTGCCTCCTGAGTGCTGGGATTAAAGGCGTGCGCCACCTGCCCAGCAAGTCTTTTATTAGAGAACATTTAGCTCAAGCTAAGTTGCTATGACAATCACAATAGCCTTAGCCTGGGGAAATTTATGATTAAACTTTCCTGAGCATTGTTTAAGAAATAATCAGGTTATGCTGACCATTGCTTGGAAATTGATTTTTACTATATGCTTTATTGTAGGTTATATAAAACTGTTTGTATTTTCTTGTTAGACTGTTTTCTTGCTTTGTTGCTTTTTGAATGCCCTAATGTTTGTAAAAGATGAGAAAAATCAAGCCGGGCGTGGTGGTGCACACTTTTAATCCCAGCACTCGGGAGGCAGAGGCAGGTGGATCCCTGTGAGTTTGAGGCCAGCCTGGTCTACACAGGAGTCCAGGACAGCCAAGGCTACACAGAGAAACCCTGCCTCAAAAAGCCAAAAAGAAGAAAGAAAGAAAGTACTGGGGTTGGCCCAAGGGTAACAATAAACAAGTGGCAGAGACAGCGAGGAAGCATGTGAGAGACAGGAAAATAAAGTTCTCAGCTTTAAGCCTTCGGTTCCTCGTTCCTCAGCAGCTGGCTGCTCTAGGCAGTTGTTCCCCAATGGTTGGTCTCCCTTAACCAGCTGCTCAGTTCTCCCCACAGTGGATCCGCTAAGGCTTTCTCTCCTCTGCTTTTCACTGTTCCCTGAGCTGGTCTGCGGGAAAGCTGGACCTGTAATTTCCCTAAGGACTACATGAATTTCCTCAGGTAGGTTTGTGGGGATCCCGGATTCCCCCCAGGCAGAGAAGAGGAAGTGTAGCCAACAAAGGGCGTCCTCCATTTTGCACAGAGCTCAGGGCTTTCTGGTAACGGCTGCCTGCGACCTTAGTAGCACGGTTTCCCAACAGGTCTACATCACAAGTACTTGGTCAGCTGGAGTTACACAGTGAGACTGTTGCAAAAACAAGAACAAAAAACCCAAAACACTTCAATTCCATATCCCTCTCTGACTTTTCTTCTATTTCCTAGAAAACCTATTGTACAAAATTTGTGTAATTTTTCTTTGAAACAGGATTTCCTGGCTGGCCTTGAACTCATGAAAATCATCTTTCCTGTTCCTCTTGAGTGCTGGAATTAAAGGCCTGCCCTGTTGCAGGATCTTTGATTCCAGAGATTGTGAGCTGTAAAAACCTGTCTTTTGGACTGGAGAGATGGCTCAGAGGTTAAGAGCACTGGCTGCTCTTCCAGAGGTCCTGAGTTCAATTCCTAGCAACCACATGGTGTCTCATAACCATCTATAATGTGATCTAATGCCCTCTTCTGGCATGCAGGTGTACATGCAGGCAGAGCACTGTATATATAATAAATAAATCTTTAAAAACAAAACAAAACAAAACAAAAAACCCACCTGTCTTTTGTTTGGTACAGTTGAACCCTAACACACACCTTTAATCCGAGATTTTTCTGTACCCAGGATTTAATAAAGTTAACCCTAGGTCAAGAGGAGAAGCAACAAACCAGCTGGCAGGGATTAAAAAGTAGGAGGGAGTTCTGTTTTGTTTTTTAAGATTCATTTTTATGTGTACAGTACTCTGCCTGCATGTACACCTGCAGGCCAGAAGAGGGCACCAGATCTCATTATAGATGGTTGTGAGCCACCATGTGGTTGCTGGGAATTGAACTCAGGACCTCTAGGAAGAGCAGCCAGTGTTCCTAACCTCTGAGCCATCTCTCCAGCCTGAGTTGAGGTGGATTTAAGACAGCAAGTAGAAGTAGAAGAAGCTCTTGTGCTTTTAGCTTTAGCTCTTGAGCTGCTCAGCTCTTTGGCCTTTGGCTCTTTTGACTTTTAGGGCTTTGAGCTAGTAGACCTTTGGCCTTGGGTTTTTTGGCCTTTTCCTCCTGGGCTGTCAGCTGAGCTAGTGAGCTTTTGGGCCTTTTCCATCAGGACATGAGCTGAGCAGGAAGGTCAGCTGGGTGCTTTCTCTGCCTCTCTGAGCTAGCAGGTTTTCACTGCAGCATCTGGCTCCTGAGTCTTTATTGGTAAAGCAGAACATTTGAGGTTTTCATTGAAAACAATGCCACCACTCCTGGCTTCAGTTTTCTTTTTCTTTTTTCTTCTTTTTTGAGGTTTATTTCTATTTTTATATATGTGTGTGTCATTTGTATTTGTTTGTGTATGCCGTGTGTGTGTGTGTATGCCATGTGTGTTTGTGTATGCCATGTGTATTTGTGTGTGCCATGTATGTTTGTGTATGCCGTGTGTGTGTGTGTGCCATGTGTATTTGTGTGTGCCATGTGTATTTGTGTGTGCCATGTGTGTTTGTGTATGCCGTGTGTGTGTGTGTGCCATGTGTATTTGTGTGTGCCATGTGTGTTTGTGTATGCTGTGTGTGTGTATGCCATGTGTGTTTGTGTATGCCGTGTGTATGTATGCCATGTGTATTTGTTTGTGCCATGTGTGTTTGCGTATGCCGTGTGTGTGTGTGTGTGTGTGTGTGTGTATGCCATGTGTATTTGTGTGTGCCATGTGTGTTTGTGTATGCCGTGTGTGTGTGTGTGCCATGTGTATTTGTGTGTGCCATGTGTGTTTGTGTATGCTGTGTGTGTGTGTGTGTGTGTGTGTGCCATGTGTATTTGTGTGTGCCATGTGTGTTTGTGTATGCTGTGTGTGTGTATGCCATGTGTATTTGTGTGTGCCGTGTGTGTTTGTGTATGCCGTGTGTGTGTGTGTGTGTGTGTGTGTGTGTGTGTGTGTGATGTGTGTCTGGTGCCCATGGAGGGCCAAAGAAGGAACTCATATAACCTGAAGCTCATGAGCATCCAACTAGGTGCTGGGAACCCAGCTCAGCACTCCTGGGGAACCCAGCTCAGCACTCCTGGGGAACGAGTGTCAGGTGTCTTAGCCAGCGCACCATCCTCGAGCCAGCTGGGTAGTAGCGTAGCATTGTTCCAATCATTCTTTACTGTATTGTTATTCTCAGCCCTTGATGAAATTTCATGTACATCCAGAAATCAATTTTCCATGATTAAAATTTAGTTCAGCAGGGCTAAGCTTTTTATTTATTTTTTTGTTTTTCGAGACAGGGTTTCTCTGTGTAGCCTTGGCTGTCCTGGACTCTCTTTGTAGACCAGGCTGGCCTTGAACTCACAGCGATCCACCTGCCTCTGCCTCCCGAGTGCTGGGATTAAAGGCGCGCGCCACCACGCCCGGCTCGTCAGGGCTAAGTTTGATCGCCTATCATTACAGCACATCTGGAGCAGAAATGGAAGATTCCTCCTTGCAGGCTTTCTCTCATAATGTGCGAAGGTGCTGATGGGCACTGGGGTTGGGAGGAGTTGTGAACAAACTGGCACAGTAGTGAAGAGCGTTACTACTCTCGCAGAGAAACTGGGTTTGGTTCCTAGCACCCATGAGGCAGTCGACAACCATTTTTAAGTCCAGTTCTGGGGAATATAATACTGTCTTCTGAGTCTAAGCACACACAGGATACACACACACACACACACACACACACACACACACACGTACATGCAGGCAAACATTCCTACACGTAAAAAAAAAAAAGTTTTACATTTTACGCACTTATGGGATCCTGTGTGACGTACAACTGAACTGCCAGGTACCGTTGTGTTCACTGTATCGTTGTATGACAGTTATGGGGTATTGGAGGATATCTGATCTCATCACGAACTGTAAAAACCTGTCTTTGATCCCAATGTGATCCATGAAAGTGAACTGTAACTCCGTTTCTTGTGGTTTGTTGAATTAAGCGCCCCAACACACACACACACACACACACACACACACACACACACACACACACACACACTCCCCAGTGTTTCCCTCAGCCTTCTGGGAATCTAGCGCAAGGAGCTGCTCCTACCCAGGCACGCCTGCCTCCGCGCTTGGAGCCCTGGAGAAGCTGGCTGCCTGGGGGCTTGTTCTGAGAACCGGTCCCAGGAAGGGCTGAGAATCCCAATATCATCCTGCACTGTGGGGGAAGGGCGCCCAGGGCTTGAGGGGGTGCAGGGTAGCGGAGCTCTCTTTTCCAGAATAAGACAGCCCAGAGACAAAGAACTAGGTTTTAATTCATGTGCTAACTCTCATACATTCAGTCTAGGGATGAGAGGCCTAGCTAAGCTAACAAAAAGGGAGACAAAAAGCCAGAAAAACCGGAGGAATGGCCAAAAGGCAGAGAGGACACGGGGAAAAGGACAAAAAGCGCTCCCCACTTGGGGACCCCGGGTTTTTAAAAGCCTGGGTTGTGGAATGGAAGGGGAGAACCCGGGAAATCTTCCAGGGGCTAGTCTCCGGATTGGAGTCTCTTGCTAATTCAGAGGCTGCTTTGAAACGGAATGGAAGCAGGTGAGTTTGTGGCCAGCAGCAGCCAGGAGGCAGGAGGGAGGCACTCCTTTCCTCTGAGCTCAGGAAATCTGGCGCTTGACCTCTGTCCCTCAAAGCCCTAACACACCTTAATCTAAGAACTTTCTGTCTTTTGTAAACAGGTGACTAACGTGTGGTTCAGCCAGCCTTACAAACACCTTTAATCCAAGAGCTCTCTGTACACAGGATTTAATAAAATTAGCCCTAGGTCAAGGGGCGGAGCAAGAAACCAGCTGACAGGGATTAAAGAGTAGGAGGGGCTTTGAGTTGAGGGGTGTTTAAGGCAGTGTGGAGAAGCAGAAGAGGCTTTTAGTCTTTAGCCTGAGCTTCAGCTTGGCTCTTACAGCTCCTCGGCTCCTTGGCCTTTGGCTTTTTGGTGAGCTGAGCGAGCAGGCTTTTGGCCTTGGGATTTTGGATTTTAGCTGTCTTTTTCCTCTGGGATGTGAGCTGAGTAGGAAGGGCAGCTGGGTGCTTTCTCTGCCTCTCTAAGATAGCAGGTTTTCACCCCAGCATCTGACTTGGGATTTTTTTTTTTTTTATTAGCAACAATAGGGTAACCAATGGCTTTCTGAGTAACCTTGAGGCATGTTCCACAGGAGGGAATTTATGCTCGGTACTGTAAGCTGGTCACAGTCCTTCAACTGGAGATGTCATACGCCCTAGTGTGGCAGCTACTACTGTTTTTTGTTTGTTTTGTTATTGTTGTTGTTACATTCGACATGCTGTGCCTATCTGTGTCCTGCCCTCCTCTGAGCTCCCGGGAAGCTTGCTGGGGGGGGGGGCGGGAAGCACCCATCAGATTACATTTGTGTTTATGGATTGGTGCTCCTCTCTGTAGACGGATTTTAATGCAGCAACACGGCTGCTCTGGTAAAGGATCACATCCAAAGACCTAAGTCTCCGTGATCCGTCTGGAATGCAGACTGGATTACGTGCCATCTGGCTGCAGGACTGGCATGCCTTTCCTATGCACCTTTAATCCCAAACAATATACAGTGAGGCTAATTTGTAGAAGGCGGCAACCATGTTTGAAAATAACGTTTAGGTGGCTGGAGAGATGGCTCAGAGGTTAAGGGCACTGACTGTTCTTCCAAAGGTCCTGAGTTCAATTCCCAGCAACCACATGGTGGCTCACAGCCATCTACAATGAGATCTGGTGCCCTCTTCTGGCCTGGTGGCTCACATGCGGGTAAAATACTGTAAAATGAATAAATAAATCTTGAAAGAAAGAAAGAAACAAACAAAGAAAGAAACAAGAAAGAAAGTAACGTCTAATTGAGAGATAGACACAGTGACAAACCATAGAAAGATTTGACAGAACAGGACATGTCCAATGCTCACAAGAACAGAGAGGAAGTTGTGTTCGGTGGCGCAGGCCTATAATCCCAGCACCTGGGAGGCCAGCCTCAGTGAGAGTTCCAGGCCAGCCTGGTCTACAAAGTGAGCCCAGGACAGCCAGGGCTACACAGAGAGACCCTGTCTCGAAACAAAACAAAAAGTCACTTTAAATTTTTGGTTTTAGAGCTGATTCAGGCCTTCATAGCTCCTCTTTCTCTGGACGCCCTAGATACTCCCAGGAGAAGCAACAGGAAGAAAGAAACCGGGAGAAGTCAAGTGTTCCTCGCTTAGTGAGCTGAGTGTGGCTACAGTGTGCCGATGGCCTGGTGGCGTTCTGGTTAAATCTGGTTGTGTTTACGTGAACAGCATCTGTGGCATGTTTTTTGTTGTTGTTGTTGTTTTTGTTTTTGTTTTTGTTTTTTTGTTTTTTTGTGCAACGTTAATCTGTCATTGACTCTTTTAAAATAGCACTGTCTCGGCAGAGTGCACCGTCACATGCCTCCGATCTCAGTGCGTCGGAGGCTGAGGGGGTGGGGGAGGGAATAGCATTTCTGCTTGCTGACCTCATAGCAAGACCTGTCTCACACAGCAGCAAACTTGTCATCCTAACAGGAATGCCTCGCTGATGGTCGCCATGGCCTGTGGGCACTGCCCCTGCTCCTGCTCCTGAAAACCATGATGCCCTTTAAGAGGCATTGTTAGGCCTAGGGATTGCAGAACCAGTCTTATTTTTTCCCCCTAGGAGTATTTTGCCAGTGTTTGTACAGCCCCCGCTGGCACTGGTTACAATAATGGCTTTCACCTTCAGAGCCCTCTAGCCAAATTTCTATGTAGATACAAGATAAGTGTACACGTACTTTATAGTTCACTGAGTCTTGATTGAAGTGGGTTGGCAGGTCCTGGGGGCATTGGTCAGTGGGTTAAAGTGCCTGGGTTCTGATGCCCAGCACTCGCATGAAAGACACATAGCTCTTGGGGTCTCCCTGGCCAGCTGGTCTAACTGAAATGGCTACTCCTAGGTTCAGTGAAAGATACTATGTCTGGGACTGAAGGCATGCGCCACCACCGCCCGGCCAGAGCACTTATCCTTGCAGAGGACCCTGGTTCCAGTCCCAGCACCCACGTGGTAGCTCACAACTGTCTGTGACTCTCATTCCAGGAGTTCTGAACCCTGTCCTGACCACGGGCACCAGGCACTCAGGTGGCACATACACATGCTTGTGAACAATGTACTCACACATAAAATAAAACACAACTTAAAAAAAAAAACAACTAAAAACAGCTGGGCGTGGTGGCCCACACACCTTTACTGCCAGCACTTGGGAGGCAGAAGCAGGTGGATTGCTGTGAGTTTGAGGCCAGCCTGGTTTACAAAACAGTGCAGGGCAGCCAAGATAACAGAGAAACCCTGTCTTGAAAAACTAAAAACAAAATAAAACAACCCCCCTAACAAATGTGGAAAGTGTGTAAGGTGGTAATATATCTTTAATCCCAGCACTCGGGAGGCAGAGACAGAGACAGGGGGATCTTTGTATGAGGTCAGCCTGGTCTACACAGAGAGTTCCACGACAGCCAGAGCTACACAGAGAGACCCTATATTAAAACAAAACAAAATGAAACACAAAACCCCAAAACAATAAGGTGGGGAAGCAACTGAGGAAAACATCCTGACGACATCTACCTCTGCCTCCACATAAACCTGCAAAGGCGCGGTGGCGCACGCCTTTAATCCCAGCACTCGGGAGGCAGAGGCAGGCGGATCGCTGTGAGTTCGAGGCCAGCCTGGTCTACAAAGCGAGTCCAGGAAAACCAAGGCTACACAGAGAAACCCTGTCTCGAAAAACAAAACAAATTGAAAAACTATGTGGGGCTGAGACTACGCCTCAGTGGATGAGTGCACATGCTCAGCATACGCAAGGCCCTATGTCCAGTCCTCAGAACCATTACAAACAAACAACAACAACAAAACAAACCCAGATGTGGTAGCATATGGCTACAGTTCCAGTATTTGCGAGAAAGTGGCAGAAGAATCAGGAGTTCAAGGTCACCCTCAACCAAAAGTGGCAGGCACCGAGGGAACTGCTCAATGCCAGAGTGTTTGTTTGGAAGGCACAGCGCCCTGGGTTCAAGCTTTAACACAATAAAAGTATGAAAAAAATATAATCAAGTATGCTATTGTGGTAATCAAATATTCTAAACAAGGATGGAAGCAACAAAAATGTCCCTTGACAGAACATATATAAAAGGCTACTAAAATGAGACTATCTCAATTCCAGATATGATAGAAAAACCAACTTTTTAATTTGCATTTATTCATTTTTTTTAATATTTTGAAACCATAGCTCTGGCTAGATAGATACTCACTTTATATTTGAGAATGACCTTGAAATACTGGTCCTTCTGTCCTCACTTCCCAAACACCATGATTACAGACACAGCTAGTGAGTCTAGGTTTTTTTTTTTTTTTTTAAAGACAAGGTCCTATGTTGCAGCCCTGGCTGACTCAGAGCTTGCAATGTAGGCCTTGACCCCTCCAGGCCGCTCTTGCCTCAGCCTCCTGGGTGCTGGGGCGACAGACATTGGGCATCTGTCTGTTCCTTTGTGGATTACAGATATTCTTGCATTTTGCCCTTTTCACTTAATAATAAGTATATCTTGGAAGGGTTGGGGATGTAGTTTAGTGGTAGAAGTTGAAGGACCAGGGTTGAGTTTGTAGCAATGGAAAAAAAAATTCCTATAGCTAGCTACAACAGTGCCTGTTCCTCACAGCCTTAACAGTGAAATGGGGCATCTGCAGCAGTGTCTGCAGCTCAGGGGCATGGTGACTGTGTCACTTGTGTAAGGCCCTGGGGTTCTATCCCCAGCACCATAGCAAGTGACTCAGCAGTTAAGAACACTGGCTGCTGTTTCAGGGCAGTTCCCAGCAGCCGTAAGGCAGATCACAGCTTGTAACTCCTGTCCCACGGAATCTAACCTCTTGTGCCCTTAGAGTACACGGCACAGATGTGGTGCACATGTGAGGATGCAGGCAACACACACACACACACACACACACACACACACACACACACACGGCAAAAATAAATCAGTCTGTACCAAATAAAGGTGGTGTTTTTTATAATTTGTGATTTTAGCCAATATAGATAAAGCGTTGTATCCTGACATAGATATAATTACAGTATTTTATAAGTGATATTGAGATGAGTCTTTTAAATTTTGTGTGTTTGTGCCAGGCAGTGGTGGCACACACCTTCAATCCCAGCACTCAGGAGGCAGAAGTACGCAGATCTCTGTGCGTTTGAGGGAGGCCAGCCTGGTCTACAAGGTGAATTCCAGGTCAGACAGGCCTGTTATGCAGGGAAACCCTGTCTAAAATAAAAAAAAAAAAAAAAAGCCATAACAAACAAACTTTGTGTTCATGTTTATGGGTCTGTGTGTGTCTGTGTGTGTGTGTGTGTGCATGCGAGTGGGGGGCAGAGGACAACCTTGAGTGTCACAAGGAACATTCTCCACCTCCATTGAGACACAGTCTCTCCCTGCCTGGACAGCTGGCCAACATCTCCAGGATCCCTCACTTTCCAGCTCCCCAGCTCTGGGTTTACAAGTGTGGTACTCGCTGCCACAGCTGGTATTTCTCAGGGGTCCTGGGGGGTAACCTCGGCTGGGGGGTAACCTCGGCCACACATGCTTTTGCAGCACTTGAGCGACTGAGCTATTTTTCGCCCAGAGCCACAGTTACATCTTTTTTGAGTAATAGTTTTTGTCTTAGTTTCCTTCCTGTTGCCGTTATAGACCCCACGACCACAAGCAACTTAGGGAGGAAAAGGTTCATTTTATCTTACACTTCCAGGTAGCAGGCCCACTCTGTAAGGAGTTAGCGGGAAAGGCGTTAGCGGCAGGCGCTGATGCAGACACCGTGGAGGAGTGCTGCTTACTGGCTTGCTCCTCAGTTTAAGCTCAGCCTGCTCTCCTATCCAAACCAGGACCACATGACCAGGCCGGCAGTGGACCCGGCGGCTGGGCCCTCACAGGACTCACTGGTTAAGAGATCAGCAGCTACAATGAAGGCGTTTTCCCGACCAAGATTCCCTCTTCCCAGATGGCTCAAGCTTCTGTTGACAACAAACTAACCAGAATGGTTTTCCTGGTATATTTTACACACAGTAATATACAAATACACACCTTTTCTTTTTCTTTTTTTAAATAGAATTTTATGTGTATATGGGTGTGCCTGAGCATCTGTCTGTGCACCAGGTACACAGATCTCTTGGAACTGGGTGATTGCAGATGGCTATAAACTATCCTGTGGGTTCTGGGAGCCAAACATGGGTCCTCTGTAAGAACATCAATGCTCCTTGCTGCTGAGCTATCTCGATAGCTCACACACACTTTTTTTTTGAAAGAGGGTCTTGCTCTATGGCTCAGACAGGCCTTGAGCTCACGATCTTCCTGCCTCATCCTCCTGAAAACTGCAATTTACAGTTAAATGCCATCACCAATGGCTAATTTAAAGTATACAGAGTTATTCATACGTCATCAAGACCAATGTTCCTATCACCTTAGACTTCCCTTGACCTGAAATGACCACTAACCTACTCTCTGTCTTTGGGGTTTTTGTTTGTTTGTTTGTTTTCTTTTGGTTTGTTTTGGTTTGAAGCAGGGTTTCTCTATCAAGTCCTGGCTGTCCTGGAACTCGCCATGTAGACCAGGCTGGTCTGGAACTCACTGGTCTTGAGTTGCAGATCTCACTGTCTCAGCCTCCCTGAGTAAAAATATTCACTGGAGGCCTTATGGATCAACCATAGGACATCTGACCCCAAGAGCAGGAATGTACCATCATGCTCTTATTGAGAGAGAGAGAGAGACGGAGACAGAGAGGCAGAGTCTGTGTGTTCAGGGCTGCCTGTGGAGGTTGGAGGACAACTTGAGAGATTTGGTCCCCTGCTTCCACCACGTGAACGATCAAACTCAGTTGTCCGGTTTCATGACTAGCTCCTTTATCTGCTGAGCCATCTTGGCAACCCTGAACATGACGTTCTTATTTTTGGTTGTGAGCCTGGCCTTTAGCTGCTGAGCCATCTCTCCAGCCCGTGGAGTTCTTATTTATCTTGAGCATGTACGTACACGTAGAACAACTTGGTTGTACAGAAGTAATTTAACCATCTGAAGAACCACTAGGGTGGCTAGAGTACAGACATACACCAGGAAGATTATGTACCACGGCCACATTGGCTATATCAGTCAATATGTGATAAATCATAGAAAAGGACTTAAAGGCAAAGTTCACACGATCATCTCAATAGACACAGAAAAACCCTTTGACAAAACCCAGCTTCATGATAAAAGTCCTAGAGAAAGTAAGGCTAGAAGGGAATACACCTCTACACAGTAAAATCTACCTATGAGAAACTCACAGCCAACATCTTCCCAAATGTCGAAAAGCTTGAAGCAATCCTTTTATTTTTCTTTCTTTTTTAAAGATTTATTTATTTATTTAATTTGTACAGTGCTCTGTCTGCATGTACACCTGCAGGCCAGAAGAGGGCACCAGATCTCATTATAGATGGTTGTGAGCCACCATGTGGTTGCTGGGAATTGAACTCAGGACCTCTGGAAGAGCAGCCAGTGCCCTTAACCTCTGAGCCACCTCTCCAGCCCTTGAAGGCAGAACAAGACAATATTGTGCTTGAAATGACTGCTGGAGCAGTAAGGAGGAGAAGGAAATTCAACAGATGCCAACAAGCGTTCAAGAGGAAGTAAAACTATCTACTTGCAGATGAAATGACACCGTGTTAGACATCCCCAAAATTCTACCAGAAAATGTCTAGGAATGATAAGCAACTCCAGCAATGTGGCAGGATAGAGAATCGGTAGCTTTTTAAATGCACCACCAACAAACATACAGGGAAGATTATAGACACAATCTCATTAACAGCCTCAGAGAAAACAAAATATGTAGGAATAATCCCAAACAAGGAAGCGAAGGATCTATACACTGGGAACTTTAAACCTCTCAAGAAAGAGATAGAAAGAGACACTAGAAAATGGGGAAGCCCCGTGCTCACGGAATGGCAGAGCTATTGCAGACCCAGTGCGACCCCAGCCACATCTCTCACCTCCATCTCCACAGGGTTAGGACACTATTGCTAAGATTTATGTGAAACCACAAGATACCCTGGATAGTGAAAACAAACTCGAGCAAAAAACAATCCTGGAAGAATTACAATCCTAAATCTCAAGATATATTACAGAGCATTTGTAAAAAACATGATGGCAAAGGCACAAAAACAGACGTGGGGACCAATGGAACAAAACCGAAGGCCCGAGAGTGAGTTAAACTTCAACCACTTGGTCCATATGCAGAGGAGTTATCAAGACCCATAATCATCACATTGTGCAGATCACTAACTCCAACTGGGCAAAAGGCCTCAACATGAGGCTTGGAACATGGAAAGTGCCAGAAGAAAGCATAGGCAGTACCCTATATGGTGCAGGTGCAGAGAAAAACAAAAAACAAAAAAGACCTCGCTGGACCTGGTGGTGCATGCCTTTAATCCCAGCACTCAAAAGGCAGAGGCAAAAAAAAAAAAAAAAAAAAAAAAAAAAGGCATAGGCAGGAGGGATACTGTGAGTTCCAGGCCAGCCTGGTCTACAAAGCGAGTCCAGGACAGCCAGGGCTACACAGGGGTCTTGGCGGGGGCGGGTGGGTGGGTGGGAAAGATAACTAGAAATGCAGTTCTTCTGCAGCTGTGAATGCACTCAGTACAAAGAAAATATAAGGCAAGGGGTGAGCGTAGGGAGCACGCTGGATGGAAGCTTATCAATCATTGTTAGCTGTGTAAGCATTGGCGGAGCCCACCCCCCACCCTGCAGAAACAAAACAACACAGCACTATAGCAGGCGGGAAGACACAGGAAGGAAGGAAGCGATAAATGATAAAATTGTGAGGCTGCAGTTTATAAAGCCGAAAGAAAAATATTAGGTTGCCATTAGTTGAATCCCTCATTTTAGAAATAGATGGTATTTGCTATGATTATGACTGATTTAGTTTGGGGCAGGAGAGGCAGGTGGATCTCTGTGAGTTTGAGGCCAGCCTGGTCTACCTAGTGAGCTCCAGAACATTCAGGGTTACATAAAGTGATCCTGTCTCAAAAAAGCAAAAACAAGCTGGGCATGATGGCACATCCTTTTTTTTCTTTTTTGAGACAGGGTTTCTCTCTGTGTTGCAGGATATTTGTTTCCATTGTGAACCCTGAGGCTGTGAACTGTTTTTAAAAGCCTGTCTCCTAAACTGGATGCGATGGCACATGGCTGTAATCCCAGCACTCAGGAAGGCAGAGGTAGAGGGATCTCTGTGAGTCTGAGGCCTGCCTGGTCTACAAAGTGAGCCCAGGACTATTATACAGAGAAACCCTGTCTTGGAAAACAACAACAACAACAGTAACAACACCCTGCTTTTAGTTGTGGAGTAGCTCAGCCCTAGCACACACCTTTAATCCAAAATTTTTCCGTAAATAGGATGAAATAAAATTAGCCCTAGGTCAAGAGGCCGAGTAAGTAGCCAGCTGTCAGGGATTAAACAGAAAGGAGGGAGGTTGAGAGAATGGCATGAAGAAAGCATGGAGAAGAAAGGCTTTTGGTTTTTCCTTCTGGCGTGCTGGCTGAGCAGGAAGGTCAGCTGGATGCTTTCTCTGCCTCTCTGAACTAGTAGGCTTTCACCTCAGCCTCTGGCTCCCGAGTATTCATTGGTCAAATTGAATGGCTGGGATTTTCTTTCTCTATAACAACACTGTGTAGCCCTGGCTGGCTACAAACTCACAGAGATCCACCCGACTCTGCCTCCCAAGTGCTGGGATTAAAGGTGAGTGTCACAGTCGCCTGGCTGAGGCAGGGAGGCAGAGGCAGGTAGATCTCGGAATTTGAGGCCACCCTGGTCTACAGAATGAGTTCAGGACAGCCAGGACTCCACACAGAGAAACGCTGTCTTGAAACAAAGGGTGGGGGGGGGGGGAATCCCGAAGGTACTCACAGAATTGCTCAGGAGACACATCGTTATGTGGGACTGGGAGTCAGGAGTTACCAAAAGCAAAATCTTTGTAGTTGAAAACCACCCAGGGAAGCTGACTTGACGTGACAGCAGGTGAGAGAACCAGAGACAGCGGAATGTTTGTGTTGTGAAGGGAGAGATCATAGAAGGGTCATAAGTGGACATTCTGACTCCGGCAGGGTGAGGGGCACGAGACTGAGGAGAGAGGCAACACAGCAGAGGGTACCCTGCAGCCTTCAGATCCCGTAACCCATGGGGTCTCTCTCAGCGTCCTCTCTCCTCAACTAGGACATCGGGATGCGCTGGGCCCTGCATCTCATTTACCTGTTAAGACTTCTCTTGCAGGGCTGGAGAGCTGGTTCAGAGGTCAAGAGCACTGCCTGCTCTTCCAGAGCTCACAACCATCTATAATGAGATCTGCTGCCCTCTTCTGGACTGCAGGTGTACATGCAGCTAGAGCACTGTATACATAGTAAACAAATCTATCTATCTGTCTGTCTGTCTATCTATCTATTAAGACTTCTCTTGTAAAAGGAACTTTTATTCGCCTGTTTTCAGTTGTCTCAGAAGCTTACCGCCTCTGTCTGCCAACGTAGGCCTAGTCCTGGAAGCTTCTAGCCTCCCTACGACGTAACCTAGGCCTAGAATGTTTTCAGCCTCTGGGACTTACTGCTCTGGCCTGGCTGGTTCAACTCAGCTGTTCTGGCTCAAACTCCTCTCCCAGGTGACTTATTCTTTCTGGCTTCTCTCCTCAGCTCCTGAATTGCTCTGCTTGGCCTCAAACGGACTCCAGCAATCTGCTCTAGTCTGGCTTGTTCTGGCCTCACCTGTGTCCAGCTTGTTCGCTCACTCAACCCCTCTCTGTAAAACTCTCCTGGTAGAACTGCCTCCTCCCCCTCTCTCTGCATTGCTCCCTCAAGTAGCTTCCTTTCTCTTCCTGTTCTGGTGAGAGCTGGGCGGATCCTGTTCTGTAAAATCTTTCTCTGATTCATCATGTTTTCTGCCACTCAATTAGACATCTCTTTCACACACGGGTGATTTCTTTTACAAACTAATTTTACCTTCACAGTTTGGGAATAAAGACATGTACCTCTATTCCTGGACCTAAGCTTTTCTTTACCTGACACTTGCTCTATACCAGGCTGGCCTTGAACTCAGATCTGCTTGCCTCTGTCTCCTGGATTTAAGGTGTTTAAATTCCAGGCGGATCACACAGACCTAGAAGGTCTTTGGATATGATCTCTTGCCAGAGCAGCTGTGTTCTGAATTAAAATTTCTCTATATTGTCACCCAGAGCTGTGAGGCTCATAACTTTCTTGTCTCCCCAAAATTACAAATAAAAATACCTTTGCCTCTTATTTTTATTTTCATGTGCAGAGTTCTAGACTTTATGGGACCTAATGTTTACAACCTTTTTCTTTTTCTTTTTTTTTTTTTTTTTTGAGACAGGCTTTCTCTGTGTAGTTCTGGCTGTCCTAGAACTCTCTTTGTAGACCAGGCTGGCCTCGAACTCACAGAGATCTGCCTGCCTCTGCCTCCTGCGTCCCAGAATTAAAGGAGTGTACTGCTGCACCTGGCTTACAAACATTTCTTTAATAAAAAGGACATAAGTGCTGAAGTACCAAATTAAGTGTTTTTGCTGTGGGTATTTTAAGACAGGCTGTCACACTGGAGCTTGCCTTGTGGTCCAGGCTAGGCTCAAACTGGTGATACATCTGACTCAACCAGCTAAATTCTAAGATTGCACATGTGCGCCACCACGCTCAGGTCTAAATACTTTCTTTCTTTTTTCCTTTTTTTTCTCAAGACAGAGTTTCTCTGTGTAGCCCTGGCTGTCCTGGACTCGCATTGTAGACCAGGCTGGCCTTGAACTCACAGAGATCTGCCTGCCTCTGCCTCCCGAGTGCTGGGATTAAAGGTGTGTGCCATGACCGCCCGGCCTAAATAATTTCTTAAGTGGAAAGGAGTCAATGAATTGTTGGAAGCCAGTTGTGGGTGGCCAGGTCTTTACTCAAGCATTCTGAGGGCAAAGAGAGGTAGGATGTAAGTGAGTTTTACAGTAGAAGTTCCGGGCCAGTGTGAGCTACAGCCTGACACCCTATTGAGAGATAAAACAAAGCAAAGTCTTTACACACAGTAAAGAAACTGTGATGTGACTGCTCTTTGATATGGTTGAAGGTTTTTTTTTTTTTTTTAATATTTAAATTTATTTATTATGTATATAGTTCCTACATGCCAGAAGAGGGCACCAGATCTCAGTATAGATGGTTGTGAGCCACCATGTGGTTGCTGGGAATTGAACTCAGGACCTTTGGAAGAGCAGGCAGTGCTCTCAACCTCTGAGCCATCTCTCCAGCCCTAAAGGGTTTTTTGTAGATTAAGAGACCAGCTAAAGGCATCTAAAAGAGTCCAGAGCAAAGAAAGAAGAAGACTGGACATGGCCAGAGCTAGCCAGGGAACTGGGAGAGGTTAGTGGAGCTAGAAAGACAGCGAGAGATAGAGCATAGAGGAGGAGAACGGCTAGGATGCTGCTGCCCACGGCAGGATGTATGAGAGGTACTTAAGGTATTGAGGAGGCCTGGAGGCCAGCGTGAGCTTTGATAGGCTGACAGGTGCCATGGGTAGCCACATGTCCCATCGGCCCTCCATAAGGGACATGACTCCTGTGGGCATGATGTTCCTGTGGACTGTGCACAGTTCACCCATTCAGATGTTTATTTCTGCAGCCCACTCTCTGGACCAAGCCAGACACCGCATTGTGGTGTTTATTCTAAGTATCTCCTGTCTCAAGTTTGTGTAAACATGTCGCCATTTGTTCTCTGTGTTTTGCCAATAAAAGCAAAATAGCCCGTGCTGAGCAAGACAGAGAATAGGGTGGGGCATCCTGGTCCAGTGAGGGGAGGAGAAAGAGCCGGAGGGACAGGAGAGATGCATATGGAGAGGACCAGGAAGCACCAGGAGGAATGAGCTGGACCTAGGATGTGAGAAAAAAGCACGTATAATGTGGGAAATCTGAATGGGAGGGAGCTACACCAGCTTGGAGGGTTAGGATGGAGTAATTATTGTGCAGCACTGTGCCCTAAGCTAGTTAGATAGATCCCAGTCTCTCTGTGTGGTTGTTTGTGCACAAAGCTGGTTAAGGAGCAATGCTGATTTATTTCAAGTATAAATAAATCAACATTAAGTATTAACAATCCCTCAACAGACTCCCTTTGGCAAACAGGAACTGGTTTCACAAGTTCCTGAGGAATTCTGGCTTTTTTCTATCAGAAATACGTCTATAATCCACGTTGAGTCGTTTCTGGATATTTGGATTACCTGAGGACTAATAAAAACAACTTTTTTAAAAAATCAGGGTTTTGCTATGTATCTTATGCTGGCCTTGAACTCACTATGCAGCCCAGGCTGGCCGCATATTTCCAGGAACCCTGCTCCAGCACCCGGAGTGTGCCTGGATTACAAGTGCAAGTTACGACACTGGGCAGAAACAGTTTTTCTTGAAGAGTGCTCTGGCTCACACCTGTGGCCAAGCCCTCAGGAAGCAGAGGTAGGAGGTTCAGCTATAGGTTGTGGCTAGCCTGGTGTACAGTGAGGGTCAGTGAAGCTTGCAGAGTGAAACCCCGCCTCAGGAAAAAAGTGGGTTTTTATTGACAGATACAGGATCAAAAATGGCACAGTCAAAATCTGTTTTCCAAAGAGAGGTCCTGTTGTAGGCTTTTTTTCTTCTTCTTTTTGTTTCGTTTGACCCAAATAACAGTGCCCAGGACTAGAGTGGAGGAAAGAAGATGAGATGTGAATCTCCTGGTTAATGTTGAGTTTGGTCCCACTACTGTAAGAGACACAACAGCGGCATCTGCGACCTTATGCCACGTCAGTCAGCCCACTTTGACTTTCAGGAAGACCAGTCACTTCTTTTTCATGTGTTTTCTCCCCAGATCCCTCCATCCTTCCCTCAGGCAGTAACCTGCCACTCCTACGGGGAATCCAAACTAGAAAGAGGTGGCAGTGAAGAGTCGGACTTCTGAGTTCTGTTGCACTATGTAGCCCTGGCTGGCCTAGGATCTCTGGGTAGTCTAGGCTGTCTCAAAGCCTGAAGCAATCCTCCTGCCTCAGCCCTCTGGAGTATGAGCGTACAGGCACGTAGTGTAGCGTGTCATGCGGAGATAACGAGAGTCTCTCATAGCATTTCCTAAAATCAAAAAGAGGCCATTCCCAAGAGGGATGCTGCAGTTTCTGAAACAAAGCCCTTACCGCCCTCTAGTGGTCCCTTTCATATTTTCACGATCACGAGAGGCACTACTAAACTGAGAAGGAGTGGGTTTTTCCCCAGGGAAGGCACCGTGGGCAGCCGCTCACCTTTGGGAGAGGCCGGGCGGGTTGTCTGTTGCCACAGCAGTCTCCTACTCAGGCAGTCTTCTTGCTCTTGGCAGCCTCCCCCTTTCCATCACCCGCCGCTTAGAGAGCAGAGAGAGGTTTGTTTGCTCCGTCCCTTCTGACTGGCACACTGCACGCAGAAGGTTCATGAATACTTCAGCTAAAGCCGAATCGAGTTTCAGACACTCGCCGAGAGTAGGAAAATGATCCACTGCGTTGAACCCGAGCCCCGAGCAGCCAATGGACGTTTCTGAAACTCTTCCAGGCTTGGGTTTGAATGAGCATGGGGCCATAACACTCGGGCGCGCTTGGTCCTCAGCGGATGAGCTGTCGGGGAAGGGTTAGCAGGTGTGGCCTTGTTGGATGTGTGTCACTGGGAGTGTGCTTTGAGGTTTCAAAAGCTCACACCAGGTCGGGCGTGGTGGCGCACGCCTTTAATCCCACCACTCAGGAGGCAGAGGCAGGCAGATCGATGCGAGTTCGAGGCCAGCCTGGTCTACAGTGTAAGTCCAGGACAGCCAGGGCTACACAGAGAAACCCTGTCTTGAAAAAAAAAACACCAAAAATTTGCATTATAGAGAGAATTCTGTAATCTTGGAATTTTGGATTCGTAAACACACACACACACACACACACACACACAGAGAGAGAGAGAGAGAGAGAGAGAGAGAGAGAGAGAGAGAGAGAGAGAGAGAGAGAGAGAGAGAGAGAGAGAGAGAGAAATAGTTTCATGGTACTGCTTCGGGCTGTCTGCAGCAGCGGAGCACGATTTGCCTTCATGCTCTCGCAGAGGCATGTTTTTGCCAGTAGCAGATAGTTTCTGCCGTGTGACGTTTGGAATTCTGGGAACTTTTCAGAGGGTACATAAACGGGAGGGCTCCGAGAGGTGGGAGGTGGCGGTTGTTGGTCGTTTAGCGGGGTTGGTTTGCAGTCTGTTACGGTCTGTGGTCAAAGAAGAAACAAAAGGGAAGACTTTAGATCGAGGGCTTTCCCTAATTCCTCTCCTCCCTCCTTCCTTGCTTCTCTCCTTGAGGGTTAAAGGACGGGGAAGTACCGAGGACCACTAAGAGGAAGTCTCAAGCACGCTGAGCTGTCCAGAACAGGCTCAGACTACTGTTCCAGCTTCCTGGAAAAGGAAGAGACCAGCTGAGCGGCCTAGAAGAAACATCCTCCAGCGTGTCCCGCTGCCAGCCGGTTGTGCACTGAGCTGCTGGTTTCCAGCTTATGTGAGCTGTCGCTTATGCTGAGGTGTGCTTTTCCTGGTACAGCGGCTTTGAGTCACGCCTGTTCCTGTAAGCAACCCTTCATTTGAGGGCTTTTAATGATTCCAATAAAAGTTCACCAAGTTGGACTTCGGAGGTGCCCTCGCTTCGGTCTGTCGTGGGCTCCCTAACTGGGGCGAGAAGACACTTTTTCACGTCTCCCAAGGAATAGTGTCACGCAATACTGAAAAACATGATTTTATAGAATTTGTTCGGTATGGCAAAGAATGTCGTCGTAGTGGCTTACCGGGGGACTGCGAAGAGTTGGAACTAACGTGAGTGTACAAGCACAAACAGGTTTTTATTAGTAGCAACAGTAGAATTGTCTTTTGGAGGGAGGGTCTCACTGTGCAGCTTTTGGCTGACCTAGAACTCGCTGTTAAGTCAAGCTGGCCTTGAACTCGCAAAGTCTCACCTGCTTCCTCCTCTCCAGGGTTAGGATCAAAGGCGTGCGCCACCACGCCAGGCAAATTACAGACAGTTTGTAACTGAAGATAGCCTTCAAGATTTTGTCATATTCTAAGTGAAAGAAAACAAACAAACAAAAACAACAGAGTAACCTCAAAAGTTGAGTGCTTCAACTTGAGAAAAAGCAGGAGTTGGGCTCAGTTGCCTCAGTCTCTGGAAAGTATTTCCCCATAGGGCTGTAACACTAGGCTGTGATTTGAAATGTTCTCGGTAATGTTTCATGTCATGAACAGTGAAAATTATTGTGTTGGAAAATAAACCCTAGATGGTCAAGGCATTCATTTCACAGTGTGACCTTCTACAAAATCTTGAAAAAAAAATTCTCTCTCTATATGTGCCTGAGTATGTGTGTGAGCACCACGCGTGTTCAGTGTTCCCTGTGGATCAGAGGCAGGCATTAAAAACTCTGGAGTTATGCCGGGCGTGGTGGCGCACGCCTTTAATCCCAGCACTCGGGAGGCAGAGACAGGCGGATCACTGTGAGTTCGAGGCCAGCCTGGTCTACAGAGTGAGTCTAGGACAGCCAAGGCTATACAGAGAAACCCTGTCTCGAAAAAACAAGACAAAAAAAAAAAAAAAAACAAAAAAAAAACCCTGGAGTTGGAGTTACAGGCAGTTCTGAGGCACCGCATTGTGCCAGAAACAGATTCTAGGTGCTCTTAGCCACTGAGTCACCTCTGTGGCCACTCTGTGGAAATATCAGTGCTCTCTTCTGATGTCAGAGACCATGGATTTCGAAGGCAGACATGGTGGCGTCTTTAGTCTCAGCACTCGGGAGGCAGAGACAGGCAGATCTAGGAGAGCTGGAGGCCATCCTGGTCCGCAGAGCGAGTTCCAGGACTGCCAGAGATACATAGAAAAACCCTGTCCATAAAAGGAAGAAAGCGATACTGGCAGAGTCGATGGCCAAATTCTGCCAAGACAGGGTAAGCAAGTCCTCAATAGTTCCTGCCTCACACATATGTCTGCAGATATATTGGGCCAGAAGGCTGAAGATGATGCTCCTTCAGTCATTTTTTATTTTTTTCACTTTGGAAGCTGCTAACCTGCACTTCCTGTTTACTCAGTAATTAATGTTTTCCTTTTCAAGTCTCTGATGGGCTTGAACACCAGATAGTGTAGTTTTGCAATTAAGCTTATGTGTTTAGGGGTTAAGATGTTTTTAGATCTAGAAAGATTTTTAAATTTATTATTATATATACAGTGCTCTGCCTGCACATACACCTGCAGGCCAGAAGAGGGCACCAGATCACATTACAGATGGCTGTGAGCCACCATGTGGTTGCTGGGAATTGAACTCAGGACCTCTGGAAGGGCAAACAGTGCTCTTAACCCCTGAGCCATCTCCCCAGCCCCCTAGATAGATGTTTTAAGTTGATAAAGATGAAATATGGTAGACATTGATTTACATTCAAATTTTTAGACTCACCAAGATAGGAAAGTTGTTTTCTTCAAGGTTACCAAATACAAATAGCCAAAACACTATGAATGTAACATTAATATAGTTTGTGATCATTTCATGGTTCTTCTTGCTGTAGGTAGTTTACTTTACATATGTGTAATAATATAAATGTATATGTAAAAAAGATATTTAAAAAAAGAAAGGAAGGAAGGATGAGAGAGAGAGAGAGAGAGAGAGAGAGAGAGAGCACCTGGCTTTGGGATTGAGGAGATGGTTCAGAAGTTAAGGCTGCAGACTTCTCTCCAGAATACAGCTATGGCCCTTTATATGTCCTGCTATGGTAATTTGTTGTGCCAACTGAAGGAAGCTTAAAGATAACGCTGACTACCATCCCATGGACACATGCACGACACACACCCCAAATAGAACCTATAGGAGGGTATACACGGGTATGCATAAACACCATGCTATTTTATATAAGAGACTTGAGTATACATGAATTTTGTTTTCCATATGTACTGAGAATAACCATTGACCCTTTATAGTGATTTCTGGCGATCAAATTCAGGCCATCAGACTTGGCCAGAGGAGTCCTTATTCACTGCGTCATCTCACTTGCCTTAAAAAAAAAATCATTACAGGGCTGGAGAGATGGCTCAGGGGTTGCGAGCACCGTCTGTTCTGCCAAAGGTCCTGAGTTCCATTCCCAGCAACCACATGGTGGCTCACAACCATCTATAGTGAGATCTGGTGCCCTCTTCTCACCTGCAGGTGTACATGTATATAAGAATACTGTATAAATAAAAAATATATATATTTTAAAAAAACATTACATGTATTTATTTAGTGTGTGTGCGTCTGTGAGTGCCTTTACCTGAGGCTGCCCCATGGCTTCCCTTTTTGGAGTAGTTTTGTTCCTTGATGTTTCAGTCAATCATGACCCAAAACTATTAAATGGAAAATTTCAGAACTAAACATTTTCATAACCCATGCGTTCTGAGTCACGTGCCATTTGGGCAGTATGATGAAATCTGACAGCGTCCTGCTGGGCTGGGGTGGTGTGAAGCCTTCCCCAGCATCTGGGCTGGGGTGGTGTGAAGTCTTCCCCAGCATCTGGGCTGGGGTGGTGTGAAGCCTTCCCCAGCATCTGGGCTGGGGCGGTGTGAGGTCTTCCCCAGCATCTGGGCTGGGGCGGTGTGAAGCCTTCCCCAGCATCTGGGCTGGGGCGGTGTGAGGCCTTCCCCAGCATCTGGGCTGGGGCGGTGTGAGGCCTTCCCCAGCATCTGGGCTGGGGCGGTGTGAGGCCTTCCCCAGCATCTGGGCTGGGGCGGTGTGAGGCCTTCCCCAGCATCTGGGCTGGGGCGGTGTGAGGCCTTCCCCAGCATCTGGGCTGGGGCGGTGTGAGGCCTTCCCCAGCATCTGGGCTGGGGCGGTGTGAGGCCTTCCCCAGCATCTGGGCTGGGGCGGTGTGAGGCCTTCCCCAGCATCTGGGCTGGGGCGGTGTGAGGCCTTCCCCAGCATCTGGGCTGGGGCGGTGTGAAGTCTTCCCCAGCATCTGGGCTGGGGCGGTGTGAGGCCTTCCCCAGCATCTGGGCTGGGGTGGTGTGAAGTCTTCCCCAGCATGCCCAGTGGGAACGCAGCACACATGTGCAGGAGCTGCCTCGTGGTGCTCCATTCACATGACCCCTTACTTTGTGCAATACTGGCCTCAAAGGTTATTCACGCCGGCTATTTCAATGTGCCGAACCAAAGCCACAAAGTGCTTTTCTGTTCTCTTTCCTTTAAAAAAAATTTTTTTTTATTTCAGCCCCGTTGAAATTTTATTATATTTTAATACAGACTTAATCAGGAGGGCTAGGAGAAAGAGACCTTTGGAAGAAAATAAAACATGAAGAGAGGCTTATACTGTGGGCTTCTTAAAGATAAGTTTTGATTTTTGTTTTTTGGTGGGGTGTGGGGATTGTGTGGTCAGAGCTTGCCTAGATTTCAGCTCAGACTTGGTTGTCCTTTTGTCTCAGTTTGCCAAGTGCTGGGACCACAGGCCTGTGCTACCATGCTCTGAAGGATTCTACAGGATTTTGACTTCAGTGGTGCAGGTCATGCTAGGAGCCAAAGCTCTGCTCCCTTGATGGTGGGGAATTGTTCCTGTTGCAGTGCATTTGATACCATTGTGAACGCCAAGATTATGAACTGGGAAAAACAAACCAACTTGTTTCTTGTTGTGGTGTGGCTCAGCCCTAGCACACACCTCTAACCCAAGTGCTTTCTGTAAACAGGATGAAATGAAGTCAACACTAAGTCAAGAGGCAGAGAAAGAAACCAGCTGACATATGAAAACACAGGAAGCGGGGGCATTCAGTTTGGAGGGTCTTAAACACAGCACTGAGAAGGGCAAGGGGCTCTTTCCTATTGGGACGGGAGCTGAGCAGGAAGGTCAGCTGGGTGCTTTCTCTGCCTCTCTGAGCTAGCAGGCTTTCACCCCAACACCTTGTTCTTGAGTCTTTATTGGTAAAATCAAATGTTTGGGACTTTCTTTCTTTCTTTTTTTAAAGATTTATTTATTATTTATATAGCACTCATACCAGAAGAGGGCCCAGATTGCATTATAGATGGTTATGAACCACCATGTGGTTGCTGGGAATTGAACTCAGGACCTCTGGAAGAACAGACAGTGTCCCTAACCTCTGAGCCAGCTCTCCAGCCCCCAACTTTCTTTCTTTATAACAATATGTTCCATTATAATAATTTGTTTAGGGATGCTACATTCCTCCAACACACTTCTTTTATTTTTAGTTTTTTTTTTTTTTGAGACAGGGTTTCTCTGTGTAGCCTTGGTTGTCCTGGACTCCCTTTGTAGACCAGGCTGGCCTCGAACTCGGAGATCCGCCTGCCTCTGCCTCCCGAGTGCTGGGATTAAAGGTGTGTGTCATGACGTCTGGCCAGCTTCTTCTTTCTTAAGCCAGTGAGGAGACTGAGTTGTGGGCCTCCCTTTTACTTGGCAAGCACCACAGCAACCAACTGAACTACACTCCTCACCAGCCTTCATTATCTTTCAAAAACCAGATGAAAGATATTTATTGTTTGAGTCAGCCATGAAATTACCAATCTCTAGAAACAGACATCCGCATTGCTTCCAAATCTTCTCCCGTTTCTTTTCCTCTTTTTTCTTTCTCCTATCTTTTTTTTTTTTTTTTCAGTTCTTTGAGAGGGTGTCATATAGCTTGGTCTTAAACTTCTGATCTTATTTTCTCCCTCATGTAGAGAGCCAAGGCTAGCCCTGAACCATTTATCCTGTCTCCGTTTCCAAAGTGCTGATACTTTGTGCATCCGCTGAGGAAACCCACTATCCCTGAAAGAAAGGCACGCTTTGACTGAGTGGCCAAGAGCACTTGCTGCTCCTGCAGAGGACCTGGGTTTGGTTCCCAGAGCATACACAGGAGCTGACAACCACCTACCAATCCAGTTTGAAAGCATCTGACATCCTCTTCTGGCTTGAGGCACACATGTGGTCCACATACGTGGAGTTTCCATCTGATACCAGGTTCCTTCATTTCTGCATGTGGCTTTGTATGAGGCCAGGGTAAGGAGAAAACAGCTTGCCTGAATTTTGCAATCTGAAAGACTGCTCTTTTGTAATGCTTGATGTTAAAACAATTGGGGGAAGGAAACCAACTAGTTTTGTGCTGGAAGTAATCATAGGGAGAAAGATGCAAAGAAGGAAGCAGGAGAAACACACAAGATCAAAACAAAACTAAACAAAAAAAGAGCTGGGCATGGTGGCGCATGCCTTTAAGTTCGAGGCCAGCCTGGTCTACAAAGTGAGTTCAGGACAGCCAGGCTACACAGAGAAACTCTGTCTCAAAAAACAAAACAAAACAAAAACAATAACAACAACAACAACAACAACAACAAAACAAAAAAAAAAAGAAAGAAAGAAAGAAAAGAAAAGAAAAAAGAAACCCCACCAAGGGAAGGAGACTCAGAAAGGAACCTTCAGGAAGAGCCCAAACTGAGGCAAACCCAGAGCAGGAACCGCACGAGGAGAAGAGAGTAAGAAGGAATCCTTATGTAAAGGCTGGTTCAAGATCTGCAGGGGCAAAAAGGGCACATAAAAGCAAGGAAGACACTCTGAGAAAAGTGCGTGAAACAGACAGATAAGGGGCCCGAGAAACAAACAGTGACGCCTCGGAAGGCTAATCGAAACCATCCTTACTCTTATGAATTGGAGTTTGTTTTGATTTGTTTCATCTGATGTTACCATGGCAACATTTTTTCTTTGTTTGTTTTTTGAGACAGGGTTTCTCTGTGTAGCCTTGGCCATCTTGGACTCACTTTGTAGACCAGGCTGGCCTCGAACTCACAGAGATCCGCCTGCCTCTGCCTCCCGAGTGCTGGGATTAAAGGCGTGCGCCACCACGCCCGGCTCATAGTTCTTTTTTTTATTAGCCCTTTTTTGGCATATTTTAACATGCCTTCTTACTTAGAGTCTGTTGCTGTTAGTAGTTATAGATGTGTCTTGTCTTGTTGTTTATTATATTTGGAACCAATCTCCAAGTCTCTGGCCTTGAATAAGAACAGCATTACTGGTTTATTAAAAAAAAAAAAAAAAAAGCAAGCTGAGAGAACTTACAAAGTAATGTAGAATATTTAGGAAAGACAAGAGTCCCTTTGTATGACACAGATGCTCATAAAAACTCGTGAAGGAGAAAGTGGTACAATCTCAGTGGTAAAAAACAAAAAACACAAACAAAAAACAAAAACAAAATCTCTGTGGTAGAATTCACAATGATTTTTTTTCTGTTTATTTGTATTGTCCATATTCCTAACATGAACTAGTTTTTTCCCCCCTAAAAATAATGTAGGTTTTTATAACTGGAACTGGAGAGGAGCCTCAGTAATCATATGCCCGTGTTGCTCTTGTAAAGGACCTGGGTTTCCCCAGCACCCATTTGATGGTTCACAAGGATTGATAACTCCAGCCTCAGAGTATGGTGCCCACTTCTGACCTCTGTGGCCACCCAGCAGGCACAAAGTGCACACATATATGTAGGGGACAGTTCCACTGAGCAAGACTAAAGACCAGTATCCCAATTCTTTGGTCAAATTTTGCAAGCTTTGCTTTCCATTAGACAGAGCTATCTTCCTAAATCCCAGAGTTTGGGAAAACAGAATCAAACATGTGAGAAAGTGAGGTTTATACAGCACTCCCCCCAAAAAGCAAGTGTTGGAGATTCCCAGAGGAATTTTGGTTACCTAGGAACTTGGCTGAACACTCCAAAATTACTTGACATACCATCTTATTAGGGTGGAAAAGCTTGGAACATGTTGAATTACAGAAATTGTGCCAAAACGTAGTCAAACCCAAGCTTTACAGAAAACAGAAATGAAATTTATTTTGACCTTGTAACAATATTGACGTTTAATGGAGTCAGGCTGGTCCATCGTAAAGAAAAAAATCTGCCTGCCTCAGCTTCCTTGAGTACTAGCCTGCCTCCAAAATCTACTTTTTTTTTCTTGGATTTTTCGAGACAGAGTTTCTCTGTGTAGCCTTGGCTGTCCACAACTAACTTTGTAGACCAGGCTGGTCTCCAACTCACAGCGATCCGCCTGCCTCTGCCTCCAAAGAGCTGGGATTAAAGGTGTGTGTCTGGCTTCCAAATCTATTTTTTTTTTTTTTTTTTTTTTTTTTTTTCTTTTTTTTTTTCGAGACAGGGTTTCTCTGTGTAGCCTTGGCCATCCAAGACTCACTTTGTAGACCAGGCTGCCCTCGAACTCACAGCGATCCGCCTGCCTCTGCCTCCCGAGTGCTGGGATTAAAGGCGTGCGCCACCACGCCCGGCTTCCAAATCTATTTTTTAAGTATGAAAACTATATACATATGCTGTGTGTGTATGTGCCAAAACTTTTTTGAAAAATTTTCAACAACAATAAATGAACCATTGTATCCAATACTGGAACAAGGACCTTTTAAAAACATTCTAGACAGGGCTGGAGAGATGGCTCAGAGGTCAAGAGCCCTGTTCTTCCAAAGGTCCTGAGTTCAATACCCAGCGAGATCTGGTGCCCTCTTTTGATATGCAGGAACATACGCGGACAGAATACTGTATAAATAATAAGTAAATTTTAAAAAATTACAATCCAGGCATGGTGGCGCACGCCTGTAATTCCAGCACTCGGGAGACAGAGGCAGGCGGATCGCTGTGAGTTCAAGGCCAGCCTGGGCTATAAAGTGATCCAGGACAGCCAGGGCTACACAGAGAAACCCTGTATCGAAAAACCAACCAACAAATAAATAAAATAAATGAATAAAAATAACAAACAAACAAATAATAATAAAAAATAAAAAGAAATTATAGAGAAAGCCTGCTTCGCCCAACCAATCCATTCTCAGGAAGAGCTCTGCTTAACGCATGCGTGGTCTCCTTAGTTTCCCACAAGCCCTCCCCAGCCGGGCTACGCCATGAAATCTGACTCCTGCGGGCTCCCGTCGCAGGGGCCGGAAGGACGTCCGACATTGCTTCCGGGCCTTCCTTTTGCTTTCTCCCTAGTCTCCCTCACGCTGCTTCCCCTCCCCCGCCGTCTCTCCCCTCAGTTTGCGCGTCGGTCGGCGAGGCCCAGCCCGGGAGGCAAACCTGGGGTCCGCGCGGTCGGGAGTCGGAGCTGCGGGGGGCACGGACCGAGGTGGGCGGCGGGGGCCGTGCGCGCAGCCTCGGCCCGGAGAGCGGCGGGGCGGGGGCGGGGGCGGGGCCGGGCGGGCGGGCGCACCGGGCTGCGGCGGGGGCGGCGGGGGCCGTGGGGCCGAGCGCGGCGGGGGCGCGGGACGCGGGCCTGAGGCCGTCCCCGCCATGCCCCGGCCGCCGCGAGCCCGGGCGTGTGGGCGCGGGACGGGCGCCTCCGCCGCGGCTTCCTCGCTCGGCCGCCGTGCGGAAGCCCGGGGTCTGCGGCTCGGTTTGTCGTTTCCTTCTGGGCGTGGCCTCCGGGCCCGGGGCGCTGAGAGCCCGCGCAGCCGTCAGCCCCGCGCTCGGTGGTGGGAGTCTTTAAAGTCGGCTTCCGCCAGGGCAACCAAGTAACGCGCGAAAAGCAAGGGCTGGAAGCGCCCAACGGGGCTTAGTTCACACGAGCGAGCGGGCTCCGCGCTGAGGCGGGACTGGAGATGAGACGCAGTGCGGAGACGGGGGCGCCGGCTGCGATGGAGGAGCATCGTCCCGCAGAGATGCCTGCCTTTGCGGAGGAGCGCTCCAGGCCTGGAAGCAGCGTCCCAGGCAGCTGCCGGTCGCCCCTGGGTGGTGTTGAGGCTTTGGGCTTTTGGTCTGTGGCAGGAGGTGCGGTTGCTCAGAAAGTCCGCGGCTCCCGCCTGGAGAAGGCCGAGAGAGGTTGCAGGGGAGGGCTGCGTCCCGCCGGGAGCCAGGCGGCGTCCGAGGAGCTGAGTGGTCGTGGCCTCTGGTTGTTGTGCACAGGGCGGAAGCATGTCCTCCCTCCCCGGGGGCGTTAGTTTGGATGCAGCCCGCGCTGCAGCGGAGTCTGAGGACATCGCCGAGCTGCAGCAGGCGGTGGTTGAGGAGCTGGGGATCTCCATGGAGGAGCTGCGCCGGGTCATCGATGAGGAGCTGGAGAAGATGGACTGCATCCAGCAGCGCAAGCAGCAGCTGGCCGAGCTGGAGTCGTGGGTGCTGCACAAGGAGGCCGAGGTGGCTCATGTCGATCGGCTGTTTGATGACGCGTCCAGGTAAGGAAAGGATCCGTGCCCGCGGCGGAGATGGCGGAGATGCCCGCCTGCAGGCTTCCCGGAGCGGCCGCTCCTGGCGTTGAAGGGAGCGCTTTCCGCTTTGCGCAGTTCAGTCATGGGGGAACCTTAGGCTTCCGTGAGTTTAGAGTGCAGAGCTGCAGCGTCCGCCTTTCACCCGTGGGCAGCTGCTACACGGTCAGTCCTAGGGAGATGAAAGAAAGGCTTGCATTCCTGTACCAAACTTCATTTCCTTGGTAAGATCACCAGGAAGTGAGGATTGTGGCGGTCAGTCCTAGGCCCTATCACTTGCAGAAGATGGCTTTGCCGACGCCCGTCCCACTGTCCTCCTCCTCGATGCTGTCTTGACCCGTGTTGGCTGCGGAGCTCACAGGGTCCCTTCAGGGCTGAGCACTCAACAGTCCCTTGTTCTATAATGGTGAAGACAATTTTGTAAACCTTTTGGAGGCTGGATATGGTAGTTCATGCTTTTGTCCAACACTGAGAAGGCAGAGATGGGTGAATCTCTCTGAGTTTGAGGACAGCCTCCTCTGCACAGCAAGTTCCAGGCCAGGCAGGACTGCAGAGTGAGACCCTGTGTCCGAATGAGGAAGGGCAAGGCCTGGGCGTGGATACTTAGGAGTTGTTTCCTGTTCGCTGGATGGAGGGTCTGGAATATGTTTGTTTTGAGACAGGGTCTTTTGTGACTCAAGCAGGCCTAGAATTGCATGTGTGGGTGAAGGTGCCTCTAACTCCCTGATCTTTCTGCCTGTCTGCTAAACGCCGAGGTTGCACATGGGTGCCTCACCGTTGGCGTTCGTAGATTGGCAAATGGCAGTAAGTACATGAGAAGATGCTCAGTGTCACTCATCAGGGGCGACATGTACATGGAGCCACTCATTAACTGCTGTGCATGCCTGTGAGACACACATTCAGGGGCACAGCACTTGTTGGGGTTTTGTTTTTCAAACAGGGTGTCTCTGTGTAGCCCTGGCTGTCCTGGACTCACTCTGTAGACCAGGCTGGTCTGGAACTCAGAGATCTGCCTGCCTCTGCCTCCCAAGTGCTGGCCTTGAATCTCAGCACCTGAGAAGCTATGGAAGATAGATGTCTGTGCGTTCAAGGCCAGCCTGTTCTTTGTAGAGAAGTCCATGATAGCCAGGGCTACGTAGAGAGACCATGGCTCAAAAAACCAAAAGAATAATAACTAGAAATAATAAGCCTAGCTGTGCAAGGTGGTGTACACCTTTTACCTCAGCCTCGGGAGGCAGAGACCGGTGGGCAGGTGGATCTCAATGGCTTTGAGGCATCCTGGTGTATATAAGGAGTTCCAGAATAGTTAAAGCTACAGAGTGGGTCTGGGCATTTAGCTCAGTGGTAGAACGCTTGCCCAGCATGCTCAAGGCTCTGGGTTCAGTCGTCAGCTCTGAAAAAACAAAAACAAAACATCAAAATAAGAAAAAATCTACAAAGTAAGACCCCGTCTCAAAACCCGCAGTAATAATACTGTGTGGCTAGAATGGCAGCTCTGTGTTTAAGAGCACTCACCACTCTTGAAAAGGACCGGGTTCTGTTCTCAGCTCCCACATGGTGGCTCATTCCCGTCCCTGACTCTAGTATAGGGATGTAGTGTCCTGCCTTCGGCAGACATGTATGTGGTACACTTACATACAAGCAAAACACTCCATGTTAATTGTCTTAAAAAAAAAAAAATGAGTCAGTTGTCTAAAAGAGTATGTATGAATTGGATGGGCTATAAATGCCGGCCATTTGGTCCATGCCTGCCTGTTACGTCGGAAGCCTTGGCCTCAGTTCCAGCACTGTGCCACCAGCTTTTGGAGGTGCGTGCCTATGATCCCAGCACTCTAAAGAAATGGGGGCAGAAGACAGGCGTGGTGGCACCTTTACTCCCAGCACTGGGAGGCAGAGGCAGGTGGATTTCTGTGAGTTTGAGGCTAGCCTGGTCTACAGAACAAGTTCTAGGACAGCCAGGGCTACACAGAGAAACCCTGTCTAGAAGAACCAAAAGAGAAAGGGAGGGAGGAAGGGAGAAAGATCAGAAGTTGAAGCTCATCCTCAAAGGCTTAGGATAAAGATGACCCTTTCCTTTAAAAAAAGAAGAAAAAGAACTGGGTCTGGGGCTAGAGAGATGACTCAGAGGTTAAGAGCACTGTCTGCTCTTCCAGAGGTCCTGAGTTGAATTCCCAGCAACCACATGGTGGCTCACAGCCATCTATAATGAGATCTGGTGTCCTCTTCTGGCATACAGGTGTATGTGCAGGCAGAGCACTTATACATACTAAATAAATAAACATTTAAAAAGAAAAAAAAGAAGAAAAAGAAGTGGGTCTGGAGCACTGGCTGCTCTTCCAAGGACCCAGGGTCAGTTCCCAGCACCCACATGGCAGCTCACAACTGTCTGTGACTAGTTTTAGGGATCCAACACCTCATATAGATGAACATGCAGGCAAAACCCCAATGGACGTGAAATGAAATGAAGCAGGCTTTGCTAGTGGTAATCAGTCTTGTTCTGAGCACTGTCTGTGACGCTTCGCTGTGTTCCCCATGTAGAAGCCTCGTTAGTTGGAATCTTCAGGTAGATGGTCAAGAATATTGAAAAATGGGGAGTTTGCCTCACTCTGGCCTCCAAATATAATTGCATCCATCTTAAGTGTTGAAGACAGGCTGCTCACAGGAAGCGCTCTTTTTCCTGACTGACTGACTGGCTTGGCAGGATCAGGGATGTGAACCAGGGCCACGTGCCAGTGCTGCCTCCTGAGTCCCTGGCGTCTCACGGTGTGTCTACCTCACGATACTGAGTTTTTCTTTGTCTTCTATTTTCCTGCAGCTCCGTGAAGCTATGGCTGCACTAAGAAAATCAGCCCAAGATGTCCAGAAGTTCATGGACGCCGTCAACAAGAAGAGCAGTTCTCAGGATCTACATAAAGGTCAGTGTGGAGGCGTGCCTGCATGGACAGAGGAGAGTTCTTCGTGAGGTGTCACCGGCGGTCGGCTTTGCATCCCAAACCCTGTCTTACTTGTCTGCTTCTTGTAACGTTAGCTTTGTGTCCACAGTCAGTCTGCTGTTGATTGATGGGGTGACTCGGCCGTTGACTGTTGTTGCTGTGCTGTCAGTAAGGAGTTAGGGCTACGCGTTGTGGTGGCAGCTGTTGGTAGGGTATGCCGAAGGAGTGAGAAACACGTGGTGTTCTGTAGGAAGTTTCTCCTGTTCGCACAAACAGTTGAGTTGTCTTGTGCTTCTGCCCCTGTGCAGGGGTTCAGCAAAAGTGGCTAATGGTCACAGAATACCTGTTGCCCTAGTTTGCATATTACTCTCTGTTTGTTTGTGACTGTATCTGGTATGTCCCAGGCTGGCCTTGAGCTTGCTATCTTGCTGAGGCTGACCTTAATCTTTCGGTCCTCCTGTCTTCCCTATGTGAGTGCTTGAACTACTGTGCCGGCGTGTGCAGAGCTGAGGTGCAGGTTCAGAGCGCTGTGCTCGCTGTGCAAGCCCTCCACCAGCTGAGCCACGCCCCTGCTCCCAGCCCAGTCTCTTGACATGTCCTTTCTCCATCCCACCTTAACATCGCTGTATAACAAAGGTCTGTGTATAGGAGCCTTGGGTCAGATGTCTGGAGAGCTGAGCAAAGATGGAGACCTGGTAGTCAGCATGCGGATCCTGGGCAAGAAGAGGACCAAGACGTGGCACAAGGGCACCCTGATCGCCATCCAGACTGTCGGTATGAATGCCCCACTAGGAGGAAGGAGGGGACGGGCGGCCTGCAGGGCTCCATTGCTGAGTCTCCCCAAAAGCCTGTCCTTTGTCGCCTGTGTTACAGCCAGGACTTACAGAGAAAGGAGCGCTTCTTTGTTTTTCTTTTCTAAAATTTTATTTGTTTTTGTTTTTGTTTTTACACAGGGCTAGGAAAGAAATACAAAGTGAAATTTGACAACAAAGGAAAGAGTCTGCTGTCTGGGAACCATATTGCCTATGATTACCATCCTCCCGCTGACGAGCTGTTTGTGGGCAGTCGAGTGGTGGCCAAGTACAAAGACGGCAGTCAGGTCTGGCTCTACGCGGGCATTGTAGCTGAGACCCCCAACGTCAAGAACAAGCTCAGAATCTGACATGGTGGCGCACGCCTTCAATCCTTGCACTCTGGGAGGCAAGATTCAGGCGGATGGCTGTGAGGCCAGCCTGCTTTACAAAGCGAGTCCAGTACATCCAAGGTTACACAGAGAAACCCTGTCTCAAAAAACCCAAAAACAAAAAGCCAACAAGCTCATGTATCTGGCCAGGGATTGCAGAATGAAGGAGCAGGACTGGGGAGCACAGTGCCCATCTGCGCATGCTGTGGTCTGTGGTCAGGATTGTACTTTTAGCTGTTGTGTTCTCAATCCTTTATGGTCAGAAAGCTTTTCTCTCTTTCCATGTCTTGCCTCTGCCGCCCTGAGTGCTGGGATTGAAGGTGTGGGCCATTGTGCCTGGCCACACTTCTTGCTTGTCCTAGCTTGGTCTCAAGTTCATAACCTCCTGCCTCTGTTTCATGAGTACTGGGATTAGAGATATGTGCCGCTGTCCTGGCCCTTCAACGATAAAAATCTTCACGGAAACTATAAGGTTAATCCAGATTCATTAACGGTTAGGGAGCGCTGCGGCAAGAAAGGAAGTGGAGAGCAAATGGTAGCCTAGAAATATGATAGAAAACATTTCAGGGTTTCTCTGTGTAGCCCTAACTGCCCTGGAACTTGCTGTAGAGTAATTTGGCCTTCATCTCACAGAGATCTGCCTGCTTCAGGGAGTTGAGTGCTGGGACTAAAGGTGTGTGTTCCTGCTGCTTGGCTTTGAGATGGTTTGTTTCATCTCACCGTTCCAGTAATAGTCCACTATTGTGGTAGGAATTCAGTCAAGGCTGGAAGCAGAGCGCATCAGAGATGCAGCCTCCTAACATTCTTCCAATTGTTTGCTCTGCCTTCTTACTCTTTTTTTAAAGATTTTTTCCCTTATTATTATGTACACAGTGCTCTGCCTGCACATACACCTGCAGGCCAGAGCAGGGCACCAGAGCTCATTACAGATGGTGTGAACCACCATGTTGTTGATGGGAATTGAATTCAGGACCTCTGGAAGAGAAGACAGTGCTCTTAACCTCTGAGCCAACTCTCCAGCCCCCTGCCTTCTTTTTCTATACCATGTAGGACTAGCTGCTTAGGGTGCCCCTCCTACGCCTGTGTGGGACCATCACACATTAATCAGTAGTCATGAAAATGTCATACAGGCTTGTCTACTGCGTAGTGTAATGGAGTTTTTTCTTTGCCACAGGGTCTCCTAACTAAGTGGCCTGAAACTAGCTATATTGACCAGGCTGGCCTGCAATCAGAGTTCCCACCTGCCTGGTATGCACCACAATGCCAGGATGCTCAGATGATCCTAGTTCGTGTCACATCTACAAAAAATCATGCAACACACCTGCATTTAAGAAAATGTTGGTAGACTGGAGAGATGGCTCAGTGGGTCAGAGCACTATCTCCTCTTCCAAAGGACCTGGGTTCAATTCCCAGCACCCACATGGCAGCTCACAACTGTCTGTAATTCAAGTTTCAAGGAATCTGACACCAATGCACATAAAATAAAGTTTAATATATTAAAAAAAAAACAAAAAAAAATGTGGTTTAGCTGGGTGTGGTGGTGCACACGTTTGATCCCAGTACTTGGGAGGCAGAGGCAGGTGGATCTTTGTGAGTTGAAGGCCAGCCTGCTCTACAAAGGCAATTCCAGGACAGGCAGCACTGTTAACACAGAGAAACAAATAATTGTAGTTAAAAATAATCTTGTTATGTAACAGGCATAGTGACTCAAACTTACAATCTAGTAGTCAAAAGCTGTGGCACAAGTGTCACTTCAGGTTTGGTGATGCTCTGGGCGACGCCGTAAGGTCCCGGGTAGCCCGAGTGACAGTGTGATGTCCTGTCCACGACAGTATCAGTTGTAGCTTCCTGTGCTCAAGATTGCCAGGAATCCCACAGTCTGAGAAGCAGAAGTAAGAAGGTCTCCAGGCCGTGAAGGTCAGTAGCCCTACACATTAGGACCCTGTTTCTACAGATAGGTGGCCAAAGAGGGTCAGTGGTTAAGAGCACTTACTGCTTTGTTTTGTTATTTTGTTCTTGTTTTTTGGTGACAAAAAAGTAGCCCTGGCTGTCCTGGACTCTGTAGACCAGGCTGGCCTCGAACTCAGTGATCCGCCTGCCTCTGACAATCCAACCAAACAAGAAGCCAGCATAATTTCTATTCTCTCCCTGTTCCTTTTTAGTGGATGATTTATTAAGCTTTTATTTGCTGTTTTCTCTTTGTTTGTTTGGTGGGGGGATGATCTGCCTGCTTCACCTCCTGAATGCTGGGATTACACCCGGCTTGATGGCTAATTTGTAAATATTTGGTGAATTAGATGGTGAGGAAGAAGGCAAGACAAGGCCACACACTGTGGTCCTGACATTGGGAGGAGAGACAGCGGGTCAGGAAGTGAGGGCCTTTTCTCATGCATACAGTGAATTTGAGGTCCTCTGGGCTCCATGAAACCTTTCAAAGGACAGAACTAACCCCTCCCCCAAATGCATATATACATGGGAATGAGTGTGACAGGTTTCGTGTGTTGTGCCTTCAGCTTGCTTGTCACCCTGGGTTAATTTGCAAAGTGTCTTTGGTTTTGTTTGTTTTTGTTTCATTTGGTTTTGAGACAGGGTCTTTGTGTATAGTCCTGGCTGTCCTGGGACTCACCAAGCTGCCTTTGAAGTCACAGACACCAGTCAGCCTCTGCCTCCGGAGTGCTGGGATTAAAGGTGTGCACCTCTACTCTGGCCTTTCTGTATTTCGTGATCTGTAAAGTTGTCAAATTTATCTCATGGTGTTTTGAGAATATAATGTGTCTGTCCTGAATTGCCCAGTTCTTAAAATTAAACAATAATTCTGTGTGTGGTTGTTACCTTGTCATTTGTTTAAACTTGCCACTTGGTCCTTACTGACATAGGAGGATACTCCATTTTTGGAGTGCAGAGAAAGGGACTAATTTCATTTTGTAGCACAGGCTAGTATCTGCCTTCTAAGTGCTGGAACTCCCTTCTTAATCATTTATTCATTGCTCCTGTTTAGCCTGTTGACATCTTCGGTACCACATGATTATCACCCAGCTCCTTTCATCTACCAGGTTCAGAGCAGGCTTTAAAAATTTAGTTATCAGACTTTTACCAGGGAAAACAGTCTAGAAAGGATTAGAAATCGCTAAGAGAAGTTGACATGTTAGAACGTATAAAGAGGATTACATGACAAATCTGTAGAGACCATATGCAGACAAGCCCACTAGGACAGGAAACTTTTTAGTAAAATGCTGGTTTTCATTGCATCTCACTGACGTCAACTTGGTCAGGAATCTCTGACGCCAAAAAGGCAGGATTAGGCAAACAGCTGTAGGCTGCCCAGTCTCCTCTCTGCGGACTCAGTGTTTCTATTGGTCAGTTCCCCCCCGGGGCTGTCCCGGGGCTGGCCGCGCCCACGGCGTGGGGCGTGTCTTCCCGGGCGTGGGGCGTGCCTTCCCGGGCGTGGGGCGTGTCTTCCCGCCCAGGATGCGGGGGGGAGGGGGCCGGGCGTCCGCCATCTTGGATTCCGCGGCGGCGGCGGTGGCGGCGGCGAGGCGCCGAGTGGAGAAGTTGCGCTTCCTCCCCTCCCCCAGCCCGGTGGCGGCGGCCCCTCCCACTGAGGGTGGCGCAGCGACGGTGCCATCGCGACCATGGCGGCGACTACGGCCAACCCAGGTGCGGACGCTGGGGGCACTGACAACCGCGCAGGGCCGCGGCCGGGGGTGGTGGGGGAGGGGCGCGGGGCGGCGCCGCGCTCGGGGGAGCTGGGGCGCGGGTGGGCGGCGCGGGGCCCGCTGCCAGCTGACGTCCCCTGGCGCCGGGGACCTGGGCACAGTGGTTCCGGTGACTGCGGGGCTCAGGACCTGGGCTGTAGACGTGGGTCCCCATTCCACAGTTGGAAAACTTGACATTTTAAATGGAAAACTCGGTGCTTTGAGTATCTGCTCCGATTCCCGTGGCCGGGAACTCCCACCCTCCACCCTCCCCCTCGGGCTATACTTTGAAACTTGGAGTTTGTGTGTTTCAGCGTAGTTAGCCTGCTCGCTGCTGAAGGCGGAGGCTTGGGGTTCGGGTACTGCGTTCAGGACGGGTCTTTTCGTCCAGATCCCAGGTTTAAATTTTGTTAGGTCGAGGTGGAGCAATTCCTATTCTTTCAGGGGAAAAAAAAAAAAAAAGGTCCTGTGCCATTTGTCTGCGGACGTCCTCTTGTTTGCTTGCTTCTTTCTTCTTTCTTTTTACTTATTTTGAGGCAGGGTCTCACTCTAGCCCCAGGTTGGCTTTGAACCGCTGCAGTCTCCTCTCAGCTTCCCAAGCAGTGGAGTTAGCAGGCGTGCCCCAGCACCCCTGACTGCCCAGCCCTCTTTACTACACTACATGTACTTCTTAGGGACTTTCATTTTATACTCCTAGTTTTCCTTGCTGTTCTCCGATAAAGTAAATCGATTATTTTCCAGAAATCTGTATCTTCACAGCCTTTTAGAAAACAAGGGTTTTGGCTGTTGTTTTAGAAAACAGTACATTGACATTTAAGTTTTACTTACTGTCTGTGAAAAGCTGTATTGTGTTGCAGTGACAGGATTTTTAATCTATTATGTACACATGCAATAGTTGAGTCACTGCAAATGTACTGTTTTTCCCATTATTTCTCGAGATAGCTTTTTGTTGTTGTTCTTGATGTTGGTCTCTACTTAGCCCTGGCTGTCCTGAGGTCACTATGTAGCCCAGGCTGGCCTCAAACAGCGATCATATGCCAGTATCAGGTTCGTTTTTCTTAAACATTTTTTAAGTTTAAACAATTATGTATATGGGTATGTTAACACATGAGTGCAGGTGTGGGAGGAGCCCAGAACAGGGTGCTGGCCCCCTGGAGCTAGTTTCAGGCAGTTGTGAGCCACATGATGCGGTGCTGGGAACTGACCCAGGTCCTACAAGAGCCACACATGCTCCTGACCGCGCAACTGTCTCTGAATATCAGGGTTTTTGTCTTTGTTTTTTAATAATCCTAAGTTATTTTTTTTTAACATGAAAAAGAGATAAAATAAGTTGTCAGGATTCTATTGTCGTAATTTTTTAATTATAGAGCTGAATACTTTCTAGAAAATGTTAGGGAAAACCAGACCTTGTAGTAAAATAGCCCGTGTCTGATTTAGAGAATAAGCAAGATTTCGAACAGATCACATTGTGTAAAATCCTTGGATCTCTGTGAGTTACAGGTCAGCCTGGTCTACACAGAGAAACTCTGTCTCAAAAAAAAAAAAAAAGTGCCAAGGATGAACAAATTGAGCTGTGTGGGTGACTGCCTTATTTGTTCTGTTTTAGTCAAGTTACCTGAATGACAACCTCCTGATCAGATTTTCATTTCCTGATCAATATTAATTTAAGTCTCTAAGCAGGAAATAGTAATCTGTTGTTTTTTTCTGGGTGAGGATTTTGAGAGGCTGGTCTATGTAGCGTTCTCTGTAGGTCAGGTCTTCTTCAAGACCTGTAGCTGTGTGTGCTACTGTATATAAACTAGCCTTTAAAAAAAAAAATGAAGACTCCTTCTAAATGAAACAACTGATTTGTTTGTTTGCTTTGGTTTTTCGAGACAGGGTTTCTCTGTGTAGCACTGGCTGTCCTGGAACTC
The DNA here is from genome assembly GCF_903995435.1 of Acomys russatus. Classification (NCBI taxonomy): domain Eukaryota; kingdom Metazoa; phylum Chordata; class Mammalia; order Rodentia; family Muridae; genus Acomys; species Acomys russatus. The sequence continues at coordinate 66,118,362 of NC_067151.1, forward strand.
GCTCTATAGACCAGGCTGGCCTCGAACTCATGGCGATCTGCCCACCTCTGTGGCCCAAATGCTGGGATTAAAGATGTACGCCAGCACCGCAGTTGATTTGGTTTATTGTCATTTGGTTGCTTCCTTCTTCAATTTTGAGATTGCATTTTGTTTGGTTTTTGGATATGGTATCTCTCCGGTGCAGGATAGGAAGACAGGAGACTGTGGGACCATGGGAGGGAAAGGAGCCCCTTCACGGTCTGGCTGGAGACACTGTAATACTTGCTTAATGCCTTTCTCTTTCCCAATTGTAAAATTTGATTTTCTAGAAGTATCACCAGAGACTGACTTTATAGTAAGTACAAGGGCATGTTCTGAGTCCCTCGTGATCCCTGCCCAGCTCATGAGTGAAGAGTCATCCTAGGTACTTTCACAGCAACAGGAGGACCAGGCCTGAACGCTAGTCCTTGCACAGGCAGGAGGGTATCTGAGTTCAAGGTTATCCTGGTCTACACACGGAGTTCCAGGCTACATAGACCTTGTTTCAAAACCAAAAGCCAAGCCTGGTGCAATGGCACACGCCTTTAATCCCAGCAGAGGCAGGCAGACCTCTGAGTTCGAGGCCAGCCTGGTCTACAAAGCGAGTTCAGGACAGCCAAGGCTACACAGATAGACCCTATCTCAAAAAAACTAAAAACAGAAACACCAAACCAAAAACAAAACAAAAAACCCAACCAAAAACAAAAGCCAAACCAAACCAACCAACCAAACAAACAAACAAACAAACAAAACCCCCTAGAAGAGTTAGGAATAGGTTCTTAGCAAACCTTTGAGAATTAACCTGGGAATCTTTAAGAGTTGTAAGACACCAGCTGCTGCTCTTCTGTGGTAAGCCCATACTCACGCTGTAGGGTGTCTTTTTTCCTGAATAGCTTTTCTTTTTGTTTTGTGTTTAAATCCTTGTACTTAAAATCTCTATTGTATTTCCTTTTAAGAAACTTCAATTTTGCATCATTCTGTCTGGTTCTGAAATCCTTCTCTGAATACAGTCAGGGATCCTAGGCAGGGAGCTCTCCAGGCTGCTGTTAGTGACTGCTGAGACACCCCTATGTAGCCCAGGCTGCCCCAGCCTTGTGCCTGGTACAGCTGACACCCCTATGTAGCCCAGGCTGCCCCAGCCTTGTGCCTGGTACAGCTGACACCCCTATGTAGCCCAGGCTGCCCCAGCCTTGTGCCTGGTACAGATGACACCCCTATGTAGCTCAGGTTGCCCCAGCCTTGTTCTGTTACAGCTGACACTCCTATGTAGCCCAGGCTGCCCCAGCCTGTGAAGTGCTGGGCATTACAGGCATGGGCATAGAGCCACCACGTCCAGTGAGACTGACCCACTGCTCTTGCCTCTGTCTTTCCACATTGTGTACATGATAATTAAGTCAGAAAATAATGCCTTTTTGTTGTTGTTTTCCCCCCTTTACCCTTTTGTGTCAAATAGAGGATATGTTGTGGACTTTTTGCATTTTGTAAAATTAGATTCATGACTGGAGGGACATAGGATGGGAAATGTATTATGTTCAATGAAAAAAAAGTAAATGGTTCTCGTGTCCAAATTTCCTGCTTTCTTGAAAGCAGGCCAGCCTGGAACTCATTATGTAGGCCAGGCTGTCCTCAAACACTGTGACGCTCCCTCGCACAGCCATATGGGATTACTCTGGCTTAGGAACATTGATTTTTTTTTTTCTCCTTCTCTATTGCTGCTCAAGTAAGCTCTGATTATATAATTTTTGAAATTCTTTCTGGTTTTACCTTCAAATGCCTGGGTTTCTTTTAAGGTAGTATTGTGTGCATATGTGTGATATGTTGCTCATGCTGTGCTGTGCAGTGTGGAGGTCCGAAGACAACTTCCTGAAGCTGGTTTTCTCCTGCTCATGCCTGGGGGTCCAGTTCTTGGGAGACTGAAGCAGGAAGATTGGTGCAGGTCGCAGCCAAACAAACAAAAAGACTTTTCTTTTTAAACTTCACTTAAGTTAATAGTTAGGGTTGGAAACATGCTTGTGGCTTGTGCAGGCTGACGTGTCCTGCGTTAGGTGGTGCAGAAGAGACAGTGGTTATGAGGGAGTCCAGGTTCAGTTCCCAGCACCCACGTGACTGCACACAGCCATCTCTGCCTCCAGCTCGAGGGGATCTAGTGGGCATCCCTGGCTCTTTATTTGTCGTTTTCGACAAGGTCTTATATCCCTCAGGCTGACCTGGAGCTTTGCTTTGTACCTGAGGATAAGTAGGAGTTCAGCCCTCCCTCCTCTACCTCCCAGGTGCTGGGGTTACAGGTGTACAGCACCACACCAGCCAGGGAAGAAGTGCACATTCAGTGTTAGCTGTGAGTGTTGGGGACACACGTGACGGTCAGAGCACTGGTCAGCTCTCTCTTTCCACTCGTCGGGTCCCTGAGATTAAACTTGGTTCTCAGGCTTTTGTAGCAGTTCCCCCCCTGAAGTTACTTACTTAAAGGTTTATGTGTATGAGTGCTTTGCTTGCATATAGGTGTACCTCCTGCATCCAGGGCCCGCAGAGGCTGAGGAGGGCATCAGATCTCCCGGAATTGGAGTTAACGGATGCTTGTGAGCCACTGTGAGTTTGCTAGGAATTGAGCCCAGGTCCTCTGCAAGAATTGCCTGTGCTTTTAACTGTTGGCCAAGAAAAAAAGAGTTAAGTGTAACTTTTATCTGTATAAATTAGAGCTTTAAAAGCTTCCGTACCTTTATTTACTTTTTTTCAGATACAGGAAAACAAAAAAATCAGGCAGTGTGAAATTTAGATGTCAGGATGCTTTTATTTTGGTCACACTGGGGACTGAACCCATGTTCTTGTGATAGGCCCTGAACTGTATCCCTAGATATGTATCTGACTGTCTGTACATACCACATACATGCAGGAGCCCAAGTAAGTCCCAAGAAGAGGAAAATCCTGTGGAACTAGGTTTAAGGTAGCTGTGAGCTGCTGTGTAGTTGCTAAGAACCGAACCTGGGTGCTCTGCAAGAGCACTCTTTTTTATTCTTCATTATTTATTTGTTCATTTTATGTTCCAATTGCAACCCCTCCTCCCTCCCCTCCCAGGCCCACCCTCCCATGCACTTCCCCCATAACCTTTATCCACCCTCAGAACCCCTGCCCCCTACCCTACAGTACCAGCCCACTCTTTCACATCAGGTCCCACAGGACTAAGTGCCTCCTCTCTCGCTGAGGCAAGGCAAGGCAGCCCTGCCAGGGAAACATCCAGAGGGAGGCAGCCCTGCTGCAGTTGTCAGGGACCTACTTGAGGACCAAGCAGCCCCTTGGCTTCATATGTGTAGGAGGCCTAGGACCTGTCCATGCATGCTCTTGTGGTTGGTGGTTCAGTCTCTGTGAGCCCCCAGGCCCAGGTTAGTTGGCTCTGCAGGTCTGATTGTGCTGTCCACGTCCCCTCTGGCTCCCTCAATCCCTCCCTGACTCTTCCACGAGACTCCCTGAGCTCTGCCTGATGTTTGGCTGTGGGTCTCTGCATCTGTTTCCATTTTCTGCTGGGTGAAGCCTCTCAGATGACGCTAGGTTCCTGTCTGCAAGGATAGCAGAGTATCATTAATATTGTTAGAGGTTGGGGCTCTCCCATGGGGTGGGTCTCAAGTTGGGCCATTCCTTCAATTTCTGCTCCATCTTTTAGCCTTGCACATCCTGTAGCACTCTCAACAGCTGAGCCATCTCTCGAGCGAGCCAACCTGGGCTTCCAACATTTTACTAGTTACGTTAAATGATGATTCTTTTTTTTTTTCTTCTTTTTTTTTCTTTTTTCAAGACAGTGTTTTTATGTAGCCTTAGCTGTCCTGGAACTCACTCTGTAGACCAGGCTGGACTTGAACTCAGAGATCTGCCTGCCTCTGCCTTCAGAGTGCTGGGATTAATGGCATTCAATGTCACCACTACCTGGCATAATTTTTAAACATGTTCTCACACTATAGCTCAGGCTGATTTGGAACTCACAGTGAGCTTTCTGCCTTGACCTTCAAGTGTTAGCATTACAGGTGTGAGCCATCACACCTTGTTCCCTTGTAAATATATGTATGCATAGATCCATATGGAGGCCAGAGGTCAGTTCCTTAGCGTCGTCAGCTTTCTTTTTTTTTGGTGTTTGTGTGTGTGTAAGGAGTGGGAGGAAGTGTATAGTATATGCCCAGGTATAGGTGTCCATACCTGTGTGTGCACTGGTGCACAGGCCAGAAGGCATTGGTTGGTCACTGCTCTGCCTCTCTGCCTTGAGGCAAGGTCTCTCCCTGAACCTGGGGCTTGTGTGTTTTGGTAGGCTGGCCGTCAGCAAGCCTTCCAATCTTCCTATCTTGAACCTTTAAAGTTCAGGGGTTACTGTTGGATGGAAGATTGTACCAGGCTTGTTATGTGGGTGCTGGGACCCAAGCTCAGGTCTTCAAGGTTGTGTAGAAAGTACTCTTTTTTTTTTTTTTTTTTAAGATTTATTTATTTATCATGTGTATAGTGCTCTGACTGCATGTACACCTGCAGGCCAGAAGAGGGCATCAGATCATGTTATAGATGGTTGTGAGCCACCATGTGGTTGCTGGGAATTGAACTCAAGACCTCTGGAAAAGCAGATAGTGCTCTTAACCTCTGAGCCTCTGTCCAGCCCCGTAGAAAGTACTGTTAATTACTGAGTTATCTTTCGTTCCAACCCCCACCCCACCCCTGCCCACCTCATGGTTAGCGATGAATCTCCAGTTCAGATTTCCCAGTGTTGGAATTACAAGTAAACAGTCGGATGCCTTGCCTCATGATGTGGTTCAGGAGGTTAATATGGACCTTACTGCTTGATTGGCAAGTCTCTAGAAATTGTGTTATCTCCCTAGTCCTTTGTTATATATTAATTTTTAAATTAAACACTTTGTTTTGTGTATGTGAGTATTTTGCCTGCATGTATGTCTGTGTACCGCGTGAGTGACTGGTGTCCAAAAAGGTCAGAGAGGTGTTGGTTTCCCTGCGGTTGGGGTCACAGATGGTTGTGACCTGTCCTGTGGGTACTGGGAGTTGAACACAGATCCTCTGGAAGAGCAGCCAGTGCTCCAGCCATCTCTCCAGCCTTAGCAATAGATTTGTGGTACCATTTCTCTCCCCCCCCCTTTTCTTAGAAATTAAGAAGTGAAGACTTATGTCAGGCATTGTGGCCTTGCATCAGTAAACAAAGAAACAAAAGGCTGGAAAGTGGCTCTGTCTTCAGGAGCACTGGCTGCTCTTGCAGAGGGCTCAGCTTGGTTCCCAGCACATACACACGGTGCCAGCCATAAGTGTAATTCCAGCGGATCTGTTGCTTGCTCCTGGTCTCCATGGCACCAGGCATGTTGCGTACATGCAGGCACCTCACTCACACACAGAAATACAGAACAGAACAGTTCTCTGGTGTTACAGTAGTGTAAAGACTCTTGAGGAACATTTGTGCTAGGGCTATCTAGTGTTCTGCCAGCTATGCAACTGCTTAATGTCAGTAAGGCCCCTTTGGAAACGCAGGGCGAGAACTCAGTGGTACCCGAGCCAGCTCTCCCACTCTCAGCTGTCAGGCCCCGCTGCTGTAACCCCTCGGCTGTCAGGCCCCGCTGCTGTAACCCCTCGGCTGTCAGGCCCGGCTGCTGTAACCCCTCGGCTGTCAGGCCCCGCTGCTGTAACCCCTCGGCTGTCAGGCCCCGCTGCTGTAACCCCTCGGCTGACAGGCCCCACTCCTGTAACTTTCTGGGTGAACTGCTTGAGTTGCTGGTTTGACAGGGTGTGGATATGTGGTTCAGGCTGGACCTAAAACCCTCCCTCTTCCTGCCTCAGTCTCCCAGGTGCTTAAAAGATGGACCCTGGAGCCTCAGCACATAGTAAGTTCAAGGCCAGTCTCTGGCTAGATGAGTCTGCCTCAGCTTCCCCAGGACCAGGTTATACGCTTGACCTGCCATGCCTGGCTAGATCCCTCTATTTTTAGGAATGCTGTCTTATTTTCCACAATGACTTCAATAAGTAGAGATCAGAGAGGGAATACATTGTAAATAAGACAGCCCTGTCTCTGCAAGCGCTTCAGTGCCAGCAAAGATCTGTGAAGTCTGAGGCCAGAAATTTGTACAGTTGAGACCCTGTCTCAAAAACAAAAACAAAGAGTGACAACTCTTCTCATTTTACAATAAGGAAGCAAATCTAGAGAAAGAAATGAACATATTTATTTAAGCATTTATAGTTTTTTTCTGTGTGCCAGGCTATGCCTTACTATTTTGTTGGTTACTCATTATATTATTTATTTTTAAAATATTTATTTGCTTTATGTGTATCTGTGTGCCTGAGTATATGTCTGTATACCACATGGGTTTGGAAGCCATTCATGTCAAAACAGGAGGACTTTAGGGTTCCTGGACCTGGAGCTGCAGGTGCTGTGGGCCTCTGTGTGGTGCTGGGACTTGCACCTTGAAAGAGACAGCCAGTTCTCTTAACCCGAGGTAGCTCTGTAGTTCTTATTCTTGGTGTTATAAAGTGTCTTCTACTTACTTACTTCCAAATAAGTTATAAATTTAAAAAATTTACATCTCCCTACCCAGATCTAGCCAATGGTCAGAACATTCTCCACAGTTGAGTGGAGAGTGGGATATGACTTTCTCACGTACTCTGGTGCCTCACATTTGACCATGTCCCCTGGAGGGGAGACCTGGTGGCACTCAGAGGAAGGACAGCAGGTTACCAAGAAGAGACTTGATACCCTATGAGCATATACAGGGGGAGGTAATCCCCCTCAGGAACAGTCATAGGGGAGGGGAATAAGGGGAAAATGGGAGGGAGGGAAGAATGGGAGGATACAAGGGATGGGATAACCATTGAGATGTAACAAGAATAAATTAATTTTAAAAAATTAAAAAAAATTTACATCTCTTTACATCATCTTTTAACTTAACTATTTTCCTTTCTCATTTTCACTGCAGTTGGATGACCACAAGTAAGGTTTTGGATTTTGTCTGTTTGTTTTCATTTTGTTGTTATCTTGTTTTTGTTTTTTTAAAGATTTATTTATTTATACACCTGCATGCCAGATCCCCTTCCTGTACTGCATTGTATCATTAGGTATAGTGGGCTCAAGGCCAGCACTTCATGCGTGGTAGGCAAGCACCTAGCTGACCTACATGAATTCCAAGTCAGCCAGGGCTAGGGTGAGGTCTGGTCTTTAAAAAATAAAAATGGGCCAGGAATACAGTTCAGTTAGGAGAGCTCTTGCTTGTCAAGCACAAGATCCTGAGTTTACTCCCCAGTACAATGCAAGCCCCACCTTCCTCCAACCACCAGGTAGTTTCTCAGCTGGATGTGGCGGTGGCTTACTGGTTTTTGCCCTTCCTTCCTTCCTTCCTTCCTTCCTTCCTTTCTTTTTTTCTTTTTAGTTTTTGGAGACAGGGTTTCTCTGTGTAGCCTTGGCTGTCCTGGACTCACTTTGTAGACCAGGCTGGCCTCGCACTCACAGCGATCTGCCTGCCTCTGCCTCCCGAGGGCTGGGGTTACAGGCGTGCCCACGACGCCTGGCTTCTTCCTTCCTTCCTCTTCTTTCTCTGAGACTAAGTCTTCCTCTGTAACTTAGCTGGTGTGAAGCCTCCTGTGAGCTCGCCGTGACTCTCTCACCTCTGCCTCCTCACTGCTAGAGTTACAGGCCTCACAACTGACGAAGGAAGGAAATTCTGGTTGGACACTTCCCTCAGTTCACTGCTTTTTTCATACGTATTTATTTTGTTTTATCATTTTTTTTTTTTAAATGAAGAGGGGCCAGTATTGTGGATTCATAACACACCTTAAGTCCAGACGCATAGACACAGTTCCATCAACTTTGCTGTTTCCCTTTGACACAGGGTCTCAGGATGTAGCTCTAGCAGGTCTGGAGTCTGCTGTGTTGACGAGGCTCAAAATCCTCCTGCTTCTGCCTCCTGATATTAAAGGCATTTACCACCACACCTGTAATTTTGCTTTTAAAGTACTTATTTTTATTCTTTGTGTGTGTGTGTGTGTGTGTGTGTGAGTGTGTGTGCGCGTGCAGGCGCGCTGCACATGCAGGTGCCCTTGGAGGTCAGAAGAGGTGTTGGTTCTCCTGGTGCTGGAGTTACAGACTGAGCTGCCTTATCTAGGGAACAGAAGACGGCCTGAGTAATGTGTGCTGCCGACACATGCATGGCTGCATTAAGGTCTCCAAGGCCTCAGACCCAGGGGGAATTGGCAAAGGCATTGCCCATATGGACCAGATGTGCATGGCTGGTACGCTCACTCTATCGTAGACTTTTGTGCACATGTGCGTATCTGGGTATGTGCTTGGAGTGTAGTGGCCCACCTGTGGCTGTGAGCTGCCCAGCATGGCGCCTGGAAGACAACGCTGCGTGAGCAGCACATGCTGCGCTTGCACATAGGGTAGCGTGTTGGAGCCCTTTTCTTTTGAGACTTGGACTCATTCATTAACTGTGTTGTTTCCTCTCCAAGTTTGTAGAGATTTTCCTCTCTCTCTCTCTTTCTGGAACTTGGTATCAGGGGGTTGAACTCTGCTCCTTTAGTGCTGGGATTCAAGGTGTGTGCCGCCACGCCTAGCTCTAGACGTTTTCAGTTTGTCTGTCTGTGTCTTAGCATAAAAGAACATGTCTCTATGTTGGCTGTTTCTTTAGGTATTAAACTATTCTAGTTCATACTGTTTCCTTCCATTTTGTCTTAGATTTTCTAATTGTTGTTAGAGAGAGATGTTCAAACCTCCAGATACGGGTTTTTCTTTTAGTTGTGAGATTTTACAACACATTTTGTTCTGTTTAGCACAAGTGCATTGCTGTGCTGTTGTAGGTGGACTCTCACTCTGTAATGTCCAAAGTGTAGGTGTAGGTAAATTATTTGCTGTCTTATCTGATTTATTTGTAAATACATCCCTTTCTTTTCTTCTCTCTCTCTATCTCCTTTCTTTTCCCAGCATTGATTTATTATGTATACAACATTCTGCCTGCAGGCCAGAAGAGGGCACCAGATCACATTACAAGTGGTTTTGAGCTACCATGTGGTTGCTGGGAATTGAACTCAGGACCTTTGGAGGAGCAGTCAGTGCTCTTAACCTCTGCGCCATCTCTCCAGCCCCCAAATATAGCCATTTCTGTAACCACAATTTTAGGAAAGAAGCTTAGGCTCTCAGTGTCAGCTGGCTCAGTCACTAAGGTGAAGAAACAGATCTACTCATTGTGGCCACTTGGAAAAGGAACAGATAAAACGGTCCAGTGACCCCTGTTACTGACCTGAGCGTTAGGTTTAGTTAGGCCAGCAGGTGAGAGGGTAAGCCGCCCTGGACACAGCGTCTCACTGTCTCAGGTGCTGTTAGGCAGATGAGTTAAGTTGTTGCTGGGCCAATTTGCCTTCTACAAGATTGTTCATCTGGTGTAGCCCTGTTCGTCACAGGTAATTGTTCTCATTTGGGGGTAGTCTGCTGTCTCAGCTTAGGCATGCTGTCAGTGCCTTAGCTCGTTTTTGCAGAGGAAAGGATTTATTTCGGCTTATGCCTCCACATCTACACCACAGTCTACACTTAAGGAAGTCAAGGCTGGGGCTCAAGCAGAAGCCATGGAGCGCTGCTGACTGGCTTGCTCCTCGTGCCTTGCTCAGCCTGTTTCCTTATAGCACCCAGGACCACCAGCCCAGGGGTGGCCTTGCCTACAGTGAGCTGGGCCTCCCATATTCATCACTAAGTGAGAGAGTGTACCACAGGCTCGCACACCAGTCTAGCGGGAGCATTTTCTCAGGTGAGGGTCCCTCTTCCAGTGACTCTGGCTTGTGTCAAGGTGACATGAAGCCATCCAGCATAGCCTTGAAGCCTGTTGCAGTCCCACTTTCCTTTGAGTAATGTGTTTGTGATGGGCTTTGTTTGTGTGTGCGTTTGAGGCAAAGTCTCATGTAACCGAGGATGACTTCAGCCCCCCGGCCTCTGAGTGCTGGAATTATCGGGGGGCGTCAATACACCAGGGACTCTAGCATGCTAGGCAATCACTCTAGTGGCTGAGCCATACCCCCAGCCCCACATTGTGACACAGGGTAGGTCCCTTTAGTAAGTTTTTGATCTCATGCATAAAAGACTCAAGATGCTAGAGAGATGGCTCACTAGTTATGAGCACGTGTTGCTCCTGTTGAGGACCTGCGCTTGACTAAGTGCCCACATCCGGTGGCTCACAACTGTCTTGCAGTGCCTTTTTTTTGGCATCAGCAGGCAAACAAACATCTGCCCTCAAATGTACACCTCCCCCTAACCCCACAAATAATAAAAATAAAATCAATTTTTTTTTAAAAAAATGCACTCAGCCAAGCAGTGGTGGCACACACTTTTAATCCCAGCACTCGGGAGGCAGAGGCAGGCAGATCTCTGTGAGTTCAAGGCCAGCCTGATCTACAAATCTAGTCCAGGACAGCCACGGCTACACAGAGAAACCCTGTCTTGAAAAACAAAACCAGAAAAAAACAAAGAAACAAACAAAAAACCACCCCAAAACAAAAGAACCAGGGCAGGCAAGCTGGAGATCTCATACTGTCTGGAGGAAGGAGCTGTAAAGAAGACAACAAGGAGAAAGCCACATCCATAATAGCACCTTGGAGGGCAGGTGGACACGCCAGAGGAGGAGAGGTGGACACGCCAGAGGAGGAGAGGTGGACACGCCAGAGGAGGGCAGGTGGACACGCCAGAGGAGGGCAGGTGGACACGCCAGAGGAGGACAGGTGGACACGCCAGAGGAGGGCAGGTGGACACGCCAGAGGAGGGCAGGTGGACACGCCAGAGGAGGGCAGGTGGACACGCCAGAGGAGGGCAGGTGGACACGCCAGAGGAGGGCAGGTGGACACGCCAGAGGAGGGCAGGTGGACACGCCAGAGGAGGACAGGTGGACACGCCAGAGGAGGGCAGGTGGACACGCCAGAGGAGGGCAGGTGGACACGCCAGAGGAGGGCAGGTGGACACGCCAGAGGAGGGCAGGTGGACACGCCAGAGGAGGGCAGGTGGACACGCCAGAGAACGGGTGTCAGAGCCTGTCACCACACTGTCCTCTCATGGCCAAGAGGGCTGTGGTGCAGATTTACTTATTTCTGTGCTTATGAGACAGTCTCACCCTGTAGCCCAGACTGGCCTAAAACTCACACAGTAGCCTGTGCCGGCCTAGAGCTCACTGTAGCGCAGGCTCGTGTTGGTAGCCGTCCTCCTGAGTGCTGAGCTTGCGGACAAGAAGCTCCACACTTGGATGGGAATATTAGTGTTGTTGGGTTTAGGTTTGTAGTCAGTCAAGAGTTGTTCTGGGTGGCCTAGGACTCCGACTGTGTCTAGAATCATAATAACTAGCTGCGCTAGTGTTGTTGTTAGTCTACTGTCTAGTTTTGTTAGCTTTGGGCTAGGAAGGAATAAGTAACAGTTTTGAATTATGTCAATTTACCTTTAAAATTTATGTGAATTCTTATGTGTGTGTTGTACACCAGAGGAAAGCCTCAAGTGTCTCTTAGACGAATCTGCTTGTTACTTGAGAGCTGGAGCTTAGCAAGTAAGCTAAACTGGCCAGCTTGTCTGTACCTCCTAGCCTGTACATCAGTGCTGGGGATCTGAACTCACATCCTAAGGCTTGCGTGGTAAACCCTTAACTGTCTGAGTCATCTGTCTCCTTGACCCCAGTTTGCCTGTTAGTAAAGGCTGATTTAGATTAATTTAAAGTTCATATCATTGGCTCATTTAAAATTTTCTTTGCATTGTTTTTAAGAGAAAGTGTGTATGTGCTCATCCTAATGAATGTGCAGCAATCAGAGGGCAGCCTGCCTGCATCGGTTCTGTCCTTCTGCCATGTAGGCCTTGGGTATGGAGCTCACGTTCAGGCTCCTCCTGGTCAGGCTCAGTGGCAGGCTCCCTTACCCGCTGAGCCGTCTTTCTAGCCCTCAAAATTTTCAGAAGTTTAATTAGAGCACGTATTAGAATGTATTACTTGTGTTTTTCATTTTTGTCTTGATTCTGTAGGTTTATACTTGTCAAAGTTAGCAATTTCCAGCCAGGCACAGTGGTGCACGCCTTTAATCCCAGCATTCGGGAGGCAGAGGCAGGTGGATCTCTGTGAGTTCTAGGCCAGCCTGGTCTACAAATTGAGTCCAGGACAGCTAAGGCTGGTTTTCCCACCCCTAACCCCCACCCCCACGCCCACCCCTAAATGTTCTTTTAACTGCTTGCTGAAGAATTTTTATCATGGCTACTTGTAAAACTTTTGTTAGACAATTTTTACATATGATTTATCTTTTTTGTTTGTTTTTTGAGACAGGGTTTCTCTCTGTAGCCTTGGCTGTCCAGGAACTCTTAGAGGTTGTCCTGGCCTCGAACTCAGATCACAGGTCACAGATATTTGCCACCAGGCCTGGCTTGAGCAATATTTCCTTTTTTTCTTAGAAGTCAGTTCTCTGTCCACCATGTGTGTGCTGAGTACTGGGTTAGGGTCATCAGACTTGGCTGCAAGCCAGCGTTGGGGGTGCTTCCCATCATGATGACCCTGCTGTGCTTCCGCTAGCTGCCGTCAAGATGCTGATTGTTGACGATACTCTTCTTTGACAGAAATGACATCAGATGTGCCATCGCTGGGTCCTACCGTTGCTTCTGGAAACTCTGGAGCTGTGATTCACGGTGGAGGGTCTGCTGTGCAGAGGGCTGGCAAGCGGCGGCCAGGGTGAGTGTGGATGCGTATCCTCATCCTCTCTCCTGTATGATCAGTTTGATTGATGTAGTTGCTGCCTCTCGTCTGTTCCTGGCCTTACTTTGATTATTTACTATGCTGCTGTCACATAACTCTTAGTCCCTGGATCTTTCCTTATACAGGCTTGCTATTTTATGTAAATTTCTTTAAAATTTTTTTGTATATTTGAGTAGAAATATAGCTGTAAAGAAAAAGGTGGAAGTTTTGCCTGTTACTATCACTTTATTCTCTTCTGAGCTCATCATAGAATCAAGCATTTCACATGCAGGGTTGACGTACATTACTATATCACCTTTATATATTTTATATAAAAATTTCTAAGCAGCTTAAAAGTTGCTTTCCATTGGTGTATCTTTATTGATAAGCAGGTTAAAAAGACAAAACCAAAATCATCTGGAAGGTAAAGGACCATGGCAAAGAAGGATTTCACTGTTGTTTAAAAAAAAAAAAAAAAAAAGAGCTGTTGGCTTTCCTTAAGCTCTGTGTCTGCATCCTTGAATTTTCTTTTTGCTTATTTCTTTTCTAATTTATTGATACTTTCTTTGACTTGGAATGCATAATGCATTTAGTTTCAGAAGTGACAGACTCGAACGTGACACTGAAGTACGACTGCTGATGGACCCTAGAGACAGACGAGACGCAGCCTGTGTTCAGGCTCTTAACGTCCTGATAGTCACTGTGTGACCTCATACGGGCAGGACGGCAGAAGTAGGTGAGGTGTGCTGGCTCAGGGAGACTCAGTGAGGAGCTGGAGAGCGTCCTGGGTTATACAGTGATACTCCAGCTCAAAATAAAACTAAAAGTAAACAAAACAAATTAACCCAAAACACACAAACAGACATGTCAAGTTACAAAAATGGAACAAATGCTAAACATTTTTTAAAAGATGTATTTATTTATTATATATACAGTGCTCTGCCTGCATGTACCCCTGCAGGCCAGAAGAGGGCACCAGATCACATTATAGATGGCTATGAGCCACCATGAGGTTGCTGGGAATTGAACTCAGGAACTCTGAACAAGAAACTAGTGCTCTTAACCGCTGAGCCATCTCCCCAGCCTTGGCTAGTAGTTTTATCACCGAGCTAATTTCTCTAGCCATTGCCTGATCTTGTTATTTTGTTTTTTGTTTTTGAAATAGGATCTTGTCTACCCTAGCTCTGGGACCCATGATTTTCCCCTGAATGCTAGGATTGTGCTTAGTACCACTATGCTTTGCAGAAAAATACATGAAAAGAAATCTTGAGTTTCTGAGAGACAGCTCAGTGGAAGCTGAGTTGAGCTCCTAGCACTCTTTTCCTGGCTCAGAACCATCCGTGACTGTAGTTCTAGGGGATCTTTTCTGGACTCTGGCACCTGCGCTCGCATGTGAATATACCCCCACACAGACACATGATAAAATGAACTCTTTTAAGAAGTCATAAAAGATGGTTTCTTTAATATTAAAAATACACTTTTAAAAAGTGTTTGCTCTTTTGTTTTGTAACGAAGCCTGTTTTATTTTTGTTATTTTGACATAGCTCTCCTGCAGCCCCAGCTGGCCTGTGAGCATGTTCTTGGTTCCGCTTCCCAAGTGTTTGGAAACAAAAACATGTGAGCAGCAGCACACCTAGTGTGCGGCCGTCCACCTGGCCTCGCATTCGTCACCTGCGGCCTCTGCTTCCGTGCTCCTGGACCACAAGAAGGGCACTGCGCCTGTTGTGGTGCTGTAGCTCCCACACCTGAGACAGGCAGTGAGGGCAGCTTGGTCTACACAGTGGTTTCCAGGACAGCCGGAGCTATGGAGAAAGACCTTGTCTCAAAAAAACAAACTAGCGGGGTGTGGTGGCGCATGTGTTTAATCCCAGCACTCAGTGAGCCAGAGGCAGATGGAGCTGTGTAAGTTGAAAGCCAGCCTGGTCTGCAGAGCAAGTCAGGACAGCCAGGGCTATAAGAGAAACCCTGTCACCAAAAACCAAAACCAAACCAAACCAAAACCAAAATAAACAGACTCCCAAACAAACCACATTCTCACTTGTTATATATATTAACACTTATTCACTTATCACTCTCTGTGTTTGTGTAGGTCAGAAAACAAGTTATGGGGCTTCTTCCTTCACTATTTGGGTCCCAGGGATGCTACTGAGGCCTGTAGGCTTGGGCGCAAGTTCCTTACCTGCCTGGCTCTCCCTCTGGCCCTTTGTCCTGTAACTGTCTGGGCTGAAAGGCTCCTTGAGGGTATTTTTGTTTTTAACACATGTCCTGCAGTCCTTTGTGTGTGCGTGTGATCTTGCTCTCTTCTCTCCTTGACAGGGCCTGGCTAGATAGCTTAAGCTGGCCTTGGATTTGCCATCCTTTTGTTTCTACTCGCTGAGTACTTTGAGTTAAAGGTATGTGCCACCAAGGCTGGCCACTTAGCACAGTGACTGGAGTATATTGTATATTACATTTTTAGACAGACAACTTTCTATGCCGTCTTTCCTTTATGTAATGTCATTGCTTCGAAATGTTTCAGAAAACTGAGAACAGGGTTTAGATTAGACCATAAAAATGAAAAATAAATCTCAGGATTTTTTTTTTTAAATAAGGCAGAGTCGCGTGTAGCCCAGACTAACGATATAATCAAGTAGACCTTGAGCTCCTGACCATCCTGTTGCCACCTCCCATGTAGCACACGCCTGACTGTAGTTGGGTTATAGGCACGTGCCGCCATGGCTGACTGTAGTTGTGTTATAGGCACGTGCCGCCATGGCTGACTGTAGTTGTGTTATAGGCACGTGCCGCCATGGCTGACTGTAGTTGTGTTATAGGCACGTGCCGCCATGGCTGACTGTAGTTGTGTTATAGGCACGTGCCGCCATGGCTGACTGTAGTTGTGTTATAGGCACGTGCCGCCATGGCTGACTGTAGTTGGGTTATAGGCATGTGCCGCCATGGCTGACTGTAGTTGTGTTATAGGCACGTGCCGCCATGGCTGACTGTAGTTGGGTTATAGGCACGTGCCGCCATGGCTGACTGTAGTTGTGTTATAGGCACGTGCCGCCATGGCTGACTGTAGTTGGGTTATAGGCACGTGCCGCCATGGCTGACTGTAGTTGGGTTATAGGCACGTGCCGCCATGGCTGACTGTAGTTGTGTTATAGGCACGTGCCGCCATGGCTGACTGTAGTTGGGTTATAGGCACGTGCCGCCATGGCTGACTGTAGTTGGGTTATAGGCACGTGCCGCCATGGCTGACTGTAGTTGTGTTATAGGCACGTGCCGCCATGGCTGACTGTAGTTGGGTTATAGGCACGTGCCGCCATGGCTGACTGTAGTTGGGTTATAGGCACGTGCCGCCATGGCTGACTGTAGTTGTGTTATAGGCATGTGCCGCCATGGCTGACTGTAGTTGGGTTATAGGCACGTGCCGCCATGGCTGACTGTAGTTGTGTTATAGGCACGTGCCGCCATGGCTGACTGTAGTTGGATTATAGGCATGTGCCGCCATGGCTGACTTTAGTTGGATTATAGGCACGTGCCGCCATGGCTGACTTTTTTTTTTTTTTTTGGTTTTTCGAGACAGGGTCTCTCTGTGTAGCCTTGGCCATCCTGAACTCACTTTGTAGACCAGGCTGGCCTCGAACTCACAGCGATTCGCCTGCCTCTGCCTCCCGAG
This sequence comes from Acomys russatus, assembly GCF_903995435.1. NCBI lineage: Eukaryota > Metazoa > Chordata > Mammalia > Rodentia > Muridae > Acomys > Acomys russatus. The sequence goes on from NC_067151.1 coordinate 66,134,730, forward strand.
TGCTGGGATTAAAGGCGTGCGCCACCACGCCCGGCTCATGGCTGACTTTTGTTGCTGTTTTTTGCCTGGCTATGACACTATGAAAACACGTAGTATAGATTTGTTTTGCTTCTGCTCACTTCTTTCCTTCTACTTAGGTGAGCACATAGGCGTGTTGTGTTAACAATATGTTTTATTTTCTTAAGATTCTGTATTATCCATAGACTTAGAATATCTTTTGTTGCCTCTCCCCAGGCTGGATTTTGATGATGATGGAGAAGTGAACAATAAATTTTTGAGGTAAGAGTTTTGTTTTGTTTTTAAAGAGACTTCTGAACAGTGGACTAGAGGGCTGGTTGGCTGGTTCTGGGGGTGGGGAAGCGGGTAACAGCATTTCTACCAAGCCTCATGGCCGAAGTTTGAGCCCCAGAACCCACATTGCTGAAGGAACTGATTGCTGCAAACGTCCTCTGATCTCTACATACTGGCTGTGGCATGTGCACCTTTCACCCTTACAAGAAAATAAATAAGTAAATGTCACAAAATTATTTTAAAATCAGTGGGCTAGGAACGTAGCTTGGTAGAACATTTGCCTCCCATGCTAGTGGGTCAGTTCTCAGTACCAAAAAGGTTATTAACTATATTTATACTTCAAGCTTATGGTGTTTGTGTTCCCTGGCCTAGGAGAAGTGCATTCTGCTGTTTTAGAGCTATCACTTCAGAGAAGAGGGCACAGAAAATTAAAAGACCTTCCATAAGCCAGTCATATATTGATTTATGGCTTTAAAAAAATAGCAGGGTGGGAAGGTAGCTCAGGTGTTAAGGGCTTGACACGCAAATCTAAGGATAAATAACAGTTCCATAAATACCAAGTGGGCATGGCAGCCTGCTCATAAATACCAGGTGGGCATGGCAGCCTGCTTATAAATTGAGCCTTAGAAAGTAGAGTCAGGAGAACCCCAGAGCAAGCTGGCATAGAGAATAATTTTATCTGCAGGTTCTGAATTGGATTGATGTGCATTCACATGACCATGCACCCACACGCGTGAGTGCTGAATTTGTTATGATTTTATTTTATTCTCTTCTGTCCCAAGAGCCTGGGTGTGACTAAATTATTCTGCTTGTCAAGTAAGGTAGAGGAGATGGCAGGATCGTTCCCCACATCACCCACACACACGTGCACCTCCACACACATGTCCATGCACATGCTATGCAAATGCAAACATGCATGTACACACAGGTGCAAAATGAACAAGTGAATTGATTAGTTCTCACAAGTCTGTGGATTGACTGACTCTTGCTTGGCTTCATGGTAGGACTGTGCTCAGCAGGAGAGCTGGCTAAAAGTTATACTCAACTGGCTTAGCCTCACTCTCTTGCTCTCTCTCTCCTGTTCTTTTTTTTTTTTTTTTTTTTTGAGATTTATTTATTTATTATGTACACAGTGTTTTGCCTGCATGTACACCAGAAGAGGGCACCAGATCTCATTATAGATGGCTGTGAGCCACCATGTGGTTGCTGAGAATTGAACTCAGGACCTTTGGAAGAGCAGGTGGTGCTCTTAACCTCTGAGCCATCTCTCCAGCCCATCCCATTCTTTCTCTGTCTCTTATTGTCTCTCCCCTCCCCCCCCCATTCCTCCCTCCTTCCCCCAGCACCATTGTCTTTTCTTCAAACGGGAGAGTGTGGTGATGGCTGTAACACAAAGGGCAAGTCTTCGTGTGCACAAACCTCTGCTTCTGTGACTTTGATTTTTACTAATGTCTCATTGGCCAGCATTGGCCAGAGCAGCTGGTGTATTTGTGTCCTGAGTCACTATTGTAGAGGGCTACAGGAGGGTGTGGATGCTGGAAGGTGCAGCTTGATGATGCTCTGCTCTGTCAAGCTCCTCTTAGGTAGCAGGAATTAGAGATTTCGTGTGCTGATGTGGTGAGGCACAGCCCCATGCAGTCCAGGTCGGCCTCAGGCTTGATGAGCCTTAGATGGTGTGGTGGGAGTGTCCCCATGGGTGCTGGAATACTTGCCCCCAGTTGGTAGGCGTCTTTGGGAAGAATTAGCCTGTGTGGCTGTGGAGAAGGTGTGTGTGTGTGTGTGTCTCTGGGGCGTTCCCCATGAGCTCTCGGCTGTCCCTGCCATGTGCCTTTTCCTCCCTGTCTCTAGGACTACCTGCCCAGGGGAGGCACGGCCCGCAGTGAGGTGGGCCGTCCTCATCAGTCACTGCCCACAGGCCACGTGATGGAGACATCGTCTCCATGGAGGTTCCGTCTTCTCAGACATGGCTGGGTTTGTGCCCAGTTGACAAAAACCAACCACCACAGCAGTTGAAAGTAATTCTTCTTGACACTTGGTGGCTGTCCTGGACTGCTGACAAAGTGGACCACAAACTTACAGAGATCCAGCTGCTTCTGCTTCTTTGCTGAGATTAAAGGTGTGCTCTCCTACACTGGACTCACACTGGATCATCTTCTTCTTCCTCCTCTTCCTCCTCTTCTTCTTCTTTTTAACTTTTATTTTTAAAATTTTTTTGGTTTTTTGAGACAGAGTTTCTCTGTGATAATCTTGACTGTCTTCGACTCACTTTGTAGCGTGGCCTCGAACTCAGAGATCCGCCTGCCTCTGCCTCCGCCTCCCCGAGTGCTGGGATTAAAGATGTGTGTCACGGGGCTGGAGAGATGGCTCAGCGGTTCTGAGCACCAGCTGCTCTTCCTGAGGTCCTGAGTTCAATTCCCAGCAAGCACATGGTGGCTCACAGCCATCTATAATGTGATCTGATGCCCTCTTCTGGCCTGTAGATGTACATGCAGGCAGAGCACTGAATACATAATAAATAAATGTTTAAAAAAAAAAAAAAAAAAAGATGTGTGTCACCACTGCCCAACCTGATATTGCATCTTAATAAATGTGAAGAAGGGGAAATATTTTACTTTTTGGCACTAGGCAGACTTTTTTGTTGTTATTGCTAGGTTTATGTATTTTTATTTAGTGTCTGGATGTTTTGCCTGCAAGTATGTCAGGGCACCACCTGCATATCGTGCTGGCAGAGGCCAGAAGAGAGTTTTGGGTCCTCTGGAACTGGACTTGTAGATGATTGTGAGCCACCCTATGGGCGCTGGTGTTGTGGGGTGTCCACCAGAGAATGGATTGATTAGAGAAGGGTCTCTTAGGCAGCTGCACAGCATGTCTGTGATCCCAGTGTAGCCCCGAGCCTTCCTCAGATGAGCTTCTAAGCACAAAAGCCATGTCCTGGCTTGGCAGACTTCAGTTGACAAGAACAGAGCCTGGAGCGATGGCTCAGCGGTTAAGAGCACTGTCTGCTCTTCCAAAAAGGACCCAGGTTTAATTCCCAGCACCCACATGGCAGCTCACAACTGTCTGTAACTCCAAGATCCGACACCCTCACACAGACATACATGCAGGCATAGCACCAATGCACATAAAATAAAAATAAATAAATTTAAAAAACAAGAACAATTAGCCAAAGCAGAACTACAGAAACAAAAATGAAAAGTAATACATTTAGAGACTTTGCCAGAACTATAGGCTTTGACGGGTTAGGCGACAGATTGTGCCGTCTGCGTGCTGAGTTTCACAGCCCGAATGACTCTTCCATCATGGAGTCAGTTATGCTAAGGTCTGAGGTCCTGTTATACTGGGGACTGAACCCAGGTCCTCAGCAAAAGCAGCCGCTGCTCTTCATAACTGAGCCATTTCTCCAGCCCTAAGACAGACATTTCCAAGCAGCTCTGCTGGGAATGCTTTCATTAGAGAACCCTTAGTCACAGTGCCACGTGTGTATGAACGGTGTGGACGTAACTAGACAATTGTTCTATCAAAGAGTATTGACCCTGAACTCTTGCTTCCACAAAACCACGTCTGTAACACTTGGTCCTTAGCAGACCACTATATGACTATGGGTTCATGTGACTATAATGGGAGTTATAAAATTCTTATTGCCTAGTAACATAGCTATTATAACTCAAGTGCAAAGAGTTCATCGTTCAAGTTTGTGCTGTTAGTATACATGATGTTGGCATGTTGGTGTTGCTAGTTGTCTTACATGGAGCACATACATATGTATAGTTAATAACACTTGATTATAAAAAGATGACTCGCTTGCTTATGTATTTGCTATGTTATAGTGCTCATTCCATTTGCATTGTTAGTAAGTGAGCACAGGGCTCACTGAATGCTAGGCAAGCACTGTGTCATTGAGTTATCTCTAACCCCTGTTATTATTTTAGAGTGTGCTCCCCCCCTTTTTGGGTTTTGGGTTTTTCAAGACAGGGTTTCTCTGTGTAGCCTTGGCTGTCCTAGACTCACTTTGTAGACCAGGCTGGGCCTTGAACTCACAGAGATCCACCTGCCTCTGCCTCCTGAGTGCTGGGATTAAAGGTGTGTGCCACCACGGCCCGGCTTCCATTAGCTTTTGGGGGAAGACTTTTAATAGTTTTGTGTGTGTGTGTGTGTGTGTATGTGTGTGTGTGTGTGTGTGTGTATGTGTGTGTGTGTGTGTGAGAGAGAGTGTGTGTGTGTGTGTGTGTGTGTGTGTGTGTGTGTGTGTGTGTGTGTGTGTGTGTGAGAGAGAGAGAGAGAGAGAGAGAGAGAGAGAGTGTGTGTGTGTGAGAGAGAGAGAGAGAGAGAGAGAGAGAGTGTGTGTGTGAGAGAGAGAGAGAGAGAGAGAGAGAGAGAGAGAGAGAGAGAGATCACACCTGGGTTCTCTGCGTGAACAACACAAGCTCTTAGGCGTTGGTCCATCCGTCTACTTAAGTGAGTTTTCAGGTAGGTATGGTGGCATGTCATATAATCCCACTACTTGAGAGGCTGAAGCAGTAGTGTCGCTGGGAGTTCAAGTGAAGCCTGAGCTACATAGCAAAATGCTGTCCCAAGAATATGCACAAAAAATTAAAGCTTAGGATGCTGTTGATGGCTCAGTGGGTAGAGATGCTTGATGCCAAACTTGGCCTGTGCTCCCTCTCTGGAACCCGTGTCGTGAGCGGGAGAACTAACTATTGCCAGTTGTCCTCCAGCCTCTGCCTCTGCCCTGTGGCTGCAAACACAAGTTTGGTTTTGATGGCCTGGAACTTGCTACCTAAGCCCCGCTGAGCTCCACCTGTGGCCGTCCTCTTGAACATCCTGCGTCCTGCGTGCAGTAGTGCACCATTTTGTATTCCCATACTGTATATAAGGCTTCTTGATTGTATACCACACCCTTTCCCTTTGTCATCCTCTTCCCACTGGTCCCCTTCCTCTTCCCAACTACTTCCTCCTCTACTTTCATGACTTTTTGGGGGGCGGGGCGGGAATCTCAGTGTTTCATTTGGGTTGCTTACCTACTAGTAACGTGTGAGTGGTTACTTAGAGGAACGTGTACACCTTCCCCACGGCTACACTACTGAAAAAAGTCTCTCCCAACAGCTGCAATGGCTTATAGATGCTCAAGGAGGGCTGTGGCTGTGTGAGCTCCTCCCCTCCGTGCTAGGATGCTGATGGACCCAGGCTTGTGTATCCCACCCATCGCGAGCCCAGGAGTTCACTCACAGAAGGCAGTGCTCCGCAGCAGTCCGCCCTTCTCCTAACTCACATGTTTCTGTCCCTCTTACACAATGGTCCCTGAGCCTTAGAGACTTTGGCTCCTCCTCCTTACCCACCCCCACAGCCCTGCTGTGCTGCTGCCACCAGCCTCCTACACCTGGCTCCCATGTCAGGGCCAAGGGGATTGCCTGCAGGTGCTCCCACACCCGGCTCAGAGCAGGCTCTTAGGAGCCTGAACACAGGAAAATGTACACACACTTGTCTATGGTTTTTGTTTTGTTTTGTTTAAGCCACAGTTAGAAACAAAGAAGCAAACTGAGCCAGGCATAGTGATTAACACCTGTTAGGCTAGCCAGCACTACCATGCTGAGCCAAAACAAAGCAAAAACAAACAAACACGCACCCAAATATTTCCCCAACTGTAGGGCAGTCACGAGGCATTTCGTGTTGTCACCATGTTGTCTTTCTGTGTGTCTGATAACGTGAAAGTGTGGCGGGTCCTAGTTCTGTCAGGTGCCCTCAGGGTTGGGTGCTTGGGGTGCTGTCCATTGCTCTTTCCCTGTTGCATGGCTTTACTTCTCTCTAGTTTTTACTTCAGCTTGGCGTCAGCGCAGCAGTCTGAGCTCATCTCTTCCCACCCTCTCTCTTTCCAGATGCGACGATGAACAGCTGTGCAGCGACAAAGAGCGCTTTGCCAGGTAATGTACTGCAGCATTTAGTGCTGGCGCTGGGGTCAAGCAGTCCACACGATGGACTTACATTTCATGTAGGTGAGAGTGGATCTCTCTGTTGAGTCTCCTTCCTCTTCTGAGTAGTGCTGGACAGTCTGTACTTTGTGCTCAGGTGACCTGAGTTGAAGCTGTGGTGTATTTACACAGCGCTCTCCTCGTGTGTGCACGTAGCGGCAGTGTGCTCACTGTATCTATCAACAGAGGCTGTGGGGTATTTACACAGCGCTCTCCTCGTGTGTGCACGTAACGGCAGTGTGCTCACTGTATCTATCAACAGAGGCTGTGGGGTATTTACACAGCGCTCTCCTCGTGTGTGCACGTAGCGGCAGTGTGCTCACTGTATCTATCAACAGAGGCTGTGGTGTATTTACACAGCCCTCTCCTCGTGTGTGCACGTAGCGGCAGTGTGCTCACTGTATCTATCAACAGAGGCTGTGGGGTATTTACACAGCGCTCTCCTCGTGTGTGCACGTAGCGGCAGTGTGCTCCCTGTATCTATCAACAGAGGCTGTGGTGTATTTACACAGCCCTCTCCTCGTGTGTGCACGTAACGGCAGTGTGCTCACTGTATCTATCAACAAAGACTGTGGTGTATTTACACAGCGCTCTCCTCGTGTGTGCACGTAGCGGCAGTGTGTTCACTGTATCCACCAACAGAGGCTGTGGTGTATTTACACAGCGCTCTCCTCGTGTGTGCACGTAGCGGCAGTGTGCTCACTGTATCTATCAACAGAGGCTGTGTGTATTTACACAGCGCTCTCCTCGTGTGTGCACGTAGCGGCAGTGTGCTCACTGTATCCGCCAACAGAGGCTGTGGGGCAGTTATTATTGTACTGGCACACATATGGAAGAATTTTATAGAAAGTGGTTTTACTCATTAAGTGAGTTTTTTTCTGGATACAAACTTTAATTGGTTTAACTAACTCAGATTATGAAATATACATATTTTACTTTTTATTAGAGAGTAATCTTTCTCAACCCAGATACTGATTTTACTTTTAGAAAATTCTTGCCAAGTTACTCATAAAAGAAGGGAGACAGAGACAAACAGACAGATACACACACACACACACACACACACACACACACACACCATGGGACTAGAGAAATGTCTCCATGGAAGAGGGCTTGTTCCTTCAGAAGACCTGAATTTGGTTTCCAGGGTGCACAGGTGGTTCACCACCACTGTGATTCCAGCTCCAGAGAACCTGACATCCTCTTTTGGCTTCTGTTGACATCTGAATGCACATGATCATACATACATACATGCATACATACATACACACACATACACACACACATACATGCACACACACATACATGCACACACACATACATACACACATACACACACACACATACATACACACATACATGCACACATACACACACACATACATACACACACACACACGATTGAGTTAGTAAGGACCTCAAAATTGAGTAACTTTATTTTTAAAGGTTGTATTTAACTGTGTACTTTAAAATGGTTTGTTTTATTTTAAATTATGTTTATGTGTGTCTGTATTTGGGTATATACTTTTGAGTGTGGGGGCCAGAGAGACCATAAGAGGACGTCAGACTCCTGGAAGAGCAGCAACCATACTTAACTACTGAGCTGTGTCTACTGCTTAATTAATACTTACTTAAGGTTTTACTACATTGACTGATTAATTAATTGGTTGAGAGAGTGTGTGCGCCTGTTTACAGCATTCCACAAGTTGTGCTCAGAGGACCACTTCTTGGAGCAGACTCTTGCCTGCCGCCTGTGAGTCCAGTGATCAGACTCAGATCCTTAGGCTGAGCAGCAAGCACCTTTACCCACTGAGCATCCTCCTGGGCCTTCTGCAAGTACTTATCAATCAATAGTATTTGCTCATTGCTGAGCCTGCCTGTTTGTCGTCTGCTTTGAGGAGCATTGATCTAGAGAACCAGGAAACATCAGGCAGAGTAGTCAAGGCTTAGAAATAGTGTCAGCGGTGTGTGGGCTGGTTGGAAGAGCAGGTAGGTAGGTCGTACGTAGGTAGGTAACACGTAGGAAGAGGGAGGGGGTAGATAGAAGCTGCTGAACATACGCTGAGCAGCTTGAAATCATGAGAACTAGGGCCCAGAAATGTGGCCGTGACACAAGGGGAAAAGTATATGGGGTTTATAAGAGCAGCTTATCAAAACTTCTTGAAATAAATGAAATCTTGAGGATGCAAATAATCTCTAAGGTGAAAAGTTAGTTATTGATTTTGAGGTTATGATTTTTCAGATTCTATTAGAAAGTCAAGCCGTAAACTGGATGTGACAGTGTACACTTTTGAGATCCCAGTGCTGTGGAGGTGGAGGCAGGGGACCAGCAGTTCTAGGTCAGGGGCTGGAGAGATGGCTCAGCAGCTAAGAGCACTGGCTGCTCCTGCAGAGGACCTGGGTTTGATTCCCAGCACCCGCAGGGTGCCTCACGACCATATATGACTCCAATTTCAGGGGATCCACTGCCCTCTTCTGGCCTCTTTGGGCCTCGGATTCATGTGGCAGTGCATGCATACATATAAACAAAACACTTATACACACAAAAATAAAAAGAGATAAATCTTTTTCTTAAAAGTTATTTGGCAGTGGGGCAGTGGTGGTGCATACCTTTAATCTCAGCACTCGGGAGGCAGAGGCAGGTGGATCTCTGTGAGTTTGAGGCCAGCCTGGTCTACAGAGTGAGTTTCAGGACAGCAGAACTACACAGAGAATCCCTGTTTTGAAAAACAAAACCAAAAAGTTACTTGGCTATATAGTTCAAGACCAGCCTTGGCTACAGGAGCCTCTGTGTGAAACCAAAGGCCAGCCTGTCATGGGGGCAGGTAGTACAGGCGCACAGCCTCTTAACTGAATTCCAGAGAGCAGCAAAAACACAGCCTGGAGTGTTTAAATTTGTGTATGTCCTATAAAAGGATTTTTTTTTTTATAAAAGGAATTTTAAATGATTAACTTTCAAACAAAAAATTATTTCTTCAAGTTACAATTGGTTAGCATAGTATACCTCATGTACCGTTGGGAATGCAGTAGAAGGCGGTCAGAGGCTAAAGCAGGTGAGCTCATCTCCTGAAAGTGAGTGTTTGATCGTTTGTTAAAAGCATCTAGAAGTGATAAGGAGCAGGAGGATATAAGTGCTCAGTGATCTTCTCATTGGCATATACACATACATTTTACAGTCCTGGGGGCTGTACTGCCACCCCCCCCCCCAAGGGTCTCTTTGTGTAGCCCTGCCTGTCCTGGACTCACTCTGTAGACAAGGCTGGCCGCGAACCAAGTGTTGAGATTACAGGTGTGCACCACCACACCTGGTTTATTTATCTATTTTTAAAGCTCAAGGACAATTTTATTAAAGTTTGAAAGAAGAAGGCAGGCAAGCTGTAAAGCTTGAGCCACTGGCTGGAGGAGGGAAATGGAGGAAAGGGAAACCGCTATGCCATTTTAAGCTGGACACTTGACAGACAGGCAGCCCCGTGGTAGTGAGGGAGGCGTTAGGGAAGATGAGGGAGCCTGTTTTGTAGACAGAGCAGCGTTTCTCACCCTGTGGGCTGGGACCTCTTTGGGGGGGGGTGTGAAATAACTCTTTCACAGGGGTCTCATGTCAGACTTCCTGCACGTCAGACATTTATGTCACAGTCCATAGCACAGTACAATTCTGAAGTAGCAACACAAATAGCTTACGGCTGTTGTCACCACAGCGTGAGGAGCTGACTAAAGGGTTCGCAAGGCTGAGAACCCCTGAGATAGAAGAGGGAGAAAGGAGCCGAATTAATGACTCTTACATGGCTGTGGCCTGTTAAGCTTCTGCTTTTAGCGGCTGGAGAGATGGCTCAGAGGTTAAGAGCACTGACTGCTCTTCCAGAGGTCCTGAGTTCAATTCATAGCAACCACTTGGTGGCTCACAGCCATCTATATAAAAAAGGGACCTGATGCCCTCTTCTGTCCTGCAGGTGTACATGCAGGCAGAGAACTCATACATAAAGGAAAAATAAATTTTTAAAAATTCTGCTTTTAGGGCTGGAGAGATGGCTCAGTGGTTGAGAGCACTGCCTGCTCTTCCAAAGGTCCTGAGTTCGATTCCCAGCAACCACATGGTGGCTCACAACCATCTTTAAGGAGATCTGGTGCCCTCTTCTGGCATGCAGGTGTATGTGCAGGCAAAACATTGTATACATAATAAATCTTTAAAAAAAAAAAAAAAAAAAAAATTCTGCTTTTAAACAGTTACCGTGCGTATGTTAGTGTGTGTCTGCATATGGGTATGTGCATATGACGGCATGTTCCCGTGGAAGCCATAGGATTCCTCAGAGTTGAATTTACAGGTAGTTGTGAGCTGTCTCATATGGGTGCTGGAAACCAAACTCAAATCATCTGCCTGAGCAGGTGTGCTCTGAACCTCTGAGCCGTCTCTCCTGTCTCATGCCGTGGCTTTCCTGGAACCTATGGGCATTATTTTGCCTTTGTTTTCTGAGTGTTGGGATTAAAATTGAACACCACCACAGCCAGTCCTTTCCTACTAACTATTCGTACGTGTGTGTGTGCATGTAGAGGCCACAGGACAACTCAGGTGTCACTCATCAAGAGCCCCCATCCGCCTTTGCTGAGACAGAGGCTTTCTCTGTCTAGGTTGGCTAGCCTGCTGTTTGGTGAGCCCTGGGATCCCCCTGTCTCTTCTTTCCCAGTGCCAAATTGCAAGGGTTTTTAAACCCTGCTTCTCTTTTACTGAGATTTCCCCATATACTGATAAAATAACCACGTCATCGTTGTCATCGTCATCGTCATCAGTATTCAGGTCAGGGTTGCTGTGATGCAGTCCCTAACTCACAGTTCTCCTTTTTCATTATCCCAAGTAGCTGGGACTGCAAGACCTCTGCTTCCTGCTCTGGCCATCTTAAGGCAGAGTCTTGAGAAGTTATTTTATTTGCATGCCTGGCTTTATTTTCTTTTTTACATGAAGCAGTCTCTCCGGCCTGTTACTCAGTTCTCATGTTCATGTGCTCTACATCGAGATGCATGCTTCTTGTCATTGTCTTAAGTTTTTAAAATGTCCTTCCTATTTTATCTGTTTGTGTTGCCTGCATGGATCCTGTGTAGCCAGCATGTGGGCGCCTGGTGGCCACGGAGGACAGAAGAGGGCATCAGATCTTCTAGAACTGGAGATAGAGACTGTGGAGAATTGCTATGTGGGTGCTGGCAATTGAACCCCGTTCTCTGGAGGAATGGCTAGTGGTTTATTTACCAGCCCATTTCTTTAGTCCCACAGTTATTAAAAAAAAAAAAAAAGATTTATTTATTTTTATGTATGAGTATTTTATCTGCATGTACACTTGCAGGCCAGAAGAGGGCACCAGATCACATTATAGATGGTTACAAATCACCGTGTAGTTGCTGGGCATTGAACTCAGGACCTCTGGAAGAGCAGTGTTCTTAACTGCTGAGCCATCTCTCCAGCCCCCATTGTTGGCATTTTTAATAGCTATTTTTTGACTGTTAATATACTTGGTTAGGTAATTTATTCAAGGCTTATCTCTCTTACTTAAAATGAATACTGATGGAGGCTGGAGAGATGGCTCAGAGGTTAACAGCACTGGCTGCCCTTCCAGAGGTCCTGAGTTCAATTCCCAGTAACCACATGGTGGCTCACAGCCATCTGTAATATGATCTGGTGCCCTCTTCTGGCCTGCAGGCAGAACACGGTAAACATAATAAACAAACAAATCTTAAAAAAAGAAAAAGAGTACTTGTGGAATGAGTTAAATAGTGCCTTGGTTTTTTGGTTTTTTGGTTTTTGTTTTTTTTCCAGTTTGCCATCCCATCCCCTTTTTGGGGGGTGGGTATAGAGATAGTTTTTCTCCATAGCCCTGGTTATCCTGGAACTCACTTACTATGTATACCAGTCTGGCCTTGAACTCCTCAAGTGCTGGGAGTAAAGGCATATACCACTGTGCCTAGACCCTGCTACTGCCACCCATCCATAGAGGATCTTGTTTTCTGGAAGAATTTAGTGATAACCTTTGTCTTTGTTTAAAGGAGGAGCCATTGTTACTGGTTAAACTAAGAAAAAGTGCTGAGGCAGCTGGAGCAGAGCTGTTTAGCTTAACTGTGTCAGTGATAGAGGAGACATGGGAAACTTGCCTCGGAGCGGTGCTGACCGCGTGTGTGCGGAGCGGCTGTGGAGACTTAAAAGAGCCCGACGCTTGAGTTTATCTTGCCAACTACCATGCCAATAAACGTTGTTTTACTTTGTTGCGGGGCGTGGGGGGTGGGAAGAAACTTGCCTCTTGGTTAAAGGATGTCATGTTGTGAGTGACGTCTGGTCGAGGGCGGGCTAACTGGCTCAGTGTTTGTCTCCTGCCACCAAACCTGTGGACCCAAACTCTAGCTCCAAAGTCACATGGTGAAAGGAAGAGACTCCCACAAGTTGTCCCCTGATTCCTGTATGTGCTCTGTCTCACACACGCACACATGCACACACACGTGCGCACGCGCACACAGACACCCTAAGTATTAAAATGGGAAAAACAAATCTGGTCATAACTTTTCTTGTATATGTGTGTGTGTTTATGTTAGGCAGTTGTATTTCTGATCAGTTGTTTGAAACTGCTTAATTTACTCCTATAGAATATTGTATGTGAATATGATTTTCTTCCCATTTTGGCAGCAGTTTATAAGAATGGTAATTCCGAATTCCTTGATTGGTTCTTGTTCAGACTCTGTATCTTTGGTCTCTATAGAGATTGTTTGACAAAATTTGTTTTTGTGTTGTGTTCATGTTAGTTCTTAATAGATCTTGACTTTTGTCTTAAAAGTTACTTTTTAAAAATATTTGGCTCTATAGCATAGGCAAGGTCCTGCTTGTATTGCCATTTCCTCCCTCTCCGCTGTATCCATTTTATGTCTTTCCTTTCAGTTGTGCATTTTATTTCTCCTCTCCCTCCCTCCCTCCCTCCCTCCCTCCCTCCCTCCCTCTCTCCCTCTCTCCCTCTCTCCTTCTCCCTTTTCTCTTCGTTCCTTTCTTCCATTTTATTTTAATTTTCGCTTAGTCCATCAATTCTGTTTTTAGGTCGGATGATGAGCAGAGCTCTGCGGATAAAGAGAGACTTGCCAGGTAGGAGCCCGTGTTGCTCAGCATGCAGCAGGTGCCGCTGCTCCTCTTGCCGTGTCTTACCACCTTTCCTTCCCTCCTGTGCTTTCTCTTCCCTGTGGCAGAAGAGGACATGCGTTTTTACAAGTTTGGGTGTAATAGGAACTTTGGCTTCCCCATCAGAAAGTGGATGAGTTAAGCCGGGCGTGGTGGCACACTTTTGATCCCAGCACCCAGGAGGCTGAGGCGGGCAGGTCCCTATGAGTTTGGAGCCAGACTGGTCTACAAAGTGAGTTCCAGGACAGCCAGGTACACAGAGAAACCCTGTCTCAGAAAAAAAGAATTGCTGTTCATTTTAAGAATTTTTTATTTCATCACTGAGTTCCACAGAATGAAAACAATTTAGAAATAATGTGGCTATGTTCATTGGTGCTGTAACCAGAAAATACTCTCATCAGAACACCTGCAGTTGCCATAGCTCCCAGTACTTAGGCCATAGCGTGTTCTCTGCACTTCCCTGTGTAGACACACAGTGTTGGTTACAGTGACGACAGAACTCATTGAATCCTTATAATTTTTTGGAACGTTTCAGCTACCTTGGTGTGGCTATTTAAGGGGGGGATTTTCTAGGCTGGAGAGAAGTAAAGTGCTCGCTGTGCGAGCATGGTAGGCTACCAGAGTGTCGTCCCTAGAGCCCACTGAAAAAAACGGTGGTAGTTTATAACTGCACAGTAGGGAAGAGGAAGCAGTTAGCTTCCGTACTGGGCACCTACACCAGCTTAGTAGTCCAGCCTGGGCTTCCAGTGAGAGGTGGGTATCTTAAGAAATAACACCTGAGATTGACCTTTGGTTTTCACAGAGATGCTCATGCAAGTGTGTTTGCACACACTTAGTTTTCTGGACTTCAGTCTCAGAAGTTTGTCGCTACTAAGAAGATGGGTACTTTAAATCTGAGAGTAGATTAAAAAAAAAAAAAAGATTTTATTTGTTTATTTTATGTATATGAGTGCTCTGTGTGCATGTGTGCCTGCAGGCCAGAAGAGGGTGCCAGATCTCATAGATGGTTGTGAGCCACCATGTGGTTGCTGGGAATTGAACTCAGGACCTCTGGAAGAGCAAACAGTGCTCTTAACCTCTGAGCCACCTCTCCAGCCCCCTAGATTAGGGGTTTTTTTTTTTGTTTGTTTGTTTGTTTGTTTTTTAATGTCTTAGGCAGAATAACTAAATATGAAGCTATGAAGTGGGAACATTTTGTCTTTTGGAAAGAGACTTCTTTTCCCTTTCAAGACAGGATTTCATGGACTTTAACTCCCGATTCTCCTGCCTCTGCTTCCCAAGTGCGAGGGCTGTAGGTACTGCCGTTCTTTCTAGATAGATAGTCTCTACAGTCAGATCCCTTTTGTGGGGAGCGTTGTGTGTTGTGGGTGAGCACTGCCACTCACTGAGCTGCGTTTCCGGGGCCTGAGTTGGATCGCTTTGGGCTGCTGTCCGTGACACAGAAGCACTGCTTTACACCCAGACTTTTCCGTCCTGGTCTTTGAGCTGCGTGCTCTCCTGGTAACTGGGTCATAAATACTGTACTGTTGTTCCCCTTGTATGACTTCCTCAAGCTCCGCCACAGATGCATTCTGGGACTGTCGTGCCTCTGCTCTCAGACAGCTGACTCAGCGTGAGGAGGAGGGCCGCTCTGGGGAGCCTGCAGTCCTTTGACTTCAGTGCTCAGTAATAACAAGGAAATCAGAGTTGGTGTTTGTTTCTTTTCCTTTACAGAATAGATCCCTAAGTAGTAAGAGAAATACATAAAGGTGGTAAGGCCAAGCTGCTCAGCTAAAAGCCAGAATGCAGCCTGTTTGGGTTTCCTTTTGAGGAATCCCCGTGGAAGACCCTTCGCAGCGTTTTAGCTTCCAGAATTCTTGACTGTAAACTCTTAGGTTTTCTTTTTTTTAAACAGTTTTGTGGTCTTTGCTGACCTGGTGAGATCAGGCTCTTGGTCCATGCCTCTTGACTGTACCTCTCCTGCTCCTATTACCTCCGTGGGACCCACGACAACTTAACTCTCTCAAGTTGGGTGCACTGCCAAACCCAGATAAGAAGGTAGAACTTTTGTGCGTTAGTTTGACAAATAAAACTCCAAAATGCTCCAGTTCTGCATTTTGATGTCATAAGAACGTTACACCACATAAGAACATGACAGCAAAGCAGTACTTAATACACGAAAAGAATTTGTATTATTCTGTCTTCTTTTTCTTTTTGGGACAGAGTCTCACTACATAGCCCTGACTGCTCTGGAACTCACAGAGATCCCCCTTCCTCTACCTCTGAGTACTGGGATTAAACGTGGGCATCACTGCACCTGGCTTCCCATACCCCCCCTACTTTCTTCCCCCCAAAGACAGTCTAATGTATTCTAGTCTGGCCCCAGACTCTGTATGTAGCTAAGAATCAACTACCTACTCAAGTGCTGAGATCACAGGTCTAAACAGCTACACCTGCTGTGTGGACCCAGAACTTCGTGCATGGCAGGCAGGCCTCCACCAGCTGAACTCAATACCACCTGAGTTGGTTGTTTCTGCCACTTTTCTCCTCCTCTTAAAAAAAAGAGGGGGGGCTAGTTTTGAGACTGAGCTTACTCTTGTAGCCCAGGCTAACTTCAGACTCACCTTGAAGTTCATGGTGATCCTGCTGCCTCAGCCTGGCTGAGGATTATAGACAGGCATTCGCCCTGGAACTTGCTATATATTCCATAGTGTACTCAGACTCAAAGTTCTTGTACCTTAGTCTTCTGAGTGCTGACATTGTAACCATGTGCTATCATGTCTGGCCTCTCTATACTGTTTGTTTCATAAGCTATTGGTCTACTTAAGTTGGCAAAAGTTGGTCATTTTTATTTTCTAGTCTTCAAATGTCTTAATTAGAAAACATGTAGCAAGTGAAGCTGGATTTTCCCCTCAGGAACTTCAGTGAGTGACATCAACACTTAAAAAAAAAACAAAAGAACTTTCCTTCCTTCTTTTCTTTTTTTTTTTTTTTTTCCTCCTCTCTTCCCTGGGACAGTTTGCCTGTGTAGCTCAGAGACCTGTCTGTCTCTTAGTGCTGGGATAAAGGCGTGCACCACCACACCTGGCTTTAGTTATTATTTCTTAAAAGCCTTTCCTTACTCTGAAGACATGGCCGTCCTGAGGCGGTGGTCTCCTGGAGAGGCATTCCGCACTGTTCTTTGTCCAGATGTCGTTACTCTGCATGAGGTTGGCCTGCTTGGCTTCTGAGACTTGAACATCATCAAACCTAAGTCCTTATCCTTCAGCAGGTGACCTGGCATCCGTGTCCCTCTCCTGACACCACAGGAACAGATGTGACCACCTAGAATGGAGCTTCTTTCTCTTTTTTATGCAGGGAAAATCATAGTGAAATAGAGCGGCGGCGGCGGAACAAGATGACAGCTTACATCACAGAGCTGTCAGACATGGTGCCCACCTGCAGTGCTCTGGCTCGCAAACCAGACAAGCTAACCATCTTACGCATGGCCGTGTCTCACATGAAGTCCTTGAGGGGAACTGGCAACACGTCCACTGACGGCTCCTACAAGCCATCTTTCCTCACTGACCAGGTCTCTGTGACTTAAAACTGACTCTGAGTAGACTGTTGAGGTTGGGTCTCAGGAAGCATCAGATCATGCGAAAATGAATTCCACTCCTTGGGTAGAATCCGTGTTGGAGCAGTGAGAGACAGATGAGAGTTGTAAGGACTGTTTAGCAAGAGTTTAGGGATCTTAGAACTTGACTCATAAATACAGCCTGTAAAGTGAAGGAAGGACAGTCACATTCATGAAGCCAGGGCTCATTGGGTGTAAGATTCTAGAGATTGGAATAAATCTGTGTCACCCTGAAGCAAGAGGAGCCTGTCAGGCAGCCAGTGGCGCTCTGTGGTTGCTCTGTTCCGTCCGGTACAGTGTGAGGAAACAGAACGCGGGAAGGCTTCCCACCACTCAGCAGCTGCACTCGGAGCCAGTGGCTGTAGCTCCCGGGAGAGCATCACCCTTTGTGCTGCAGCCCCTGGGCTCAGCCTCCACTGCTGCTCGAGGACAGAGCTAAGCTTGAGCATAGTAAGCTATGAGTGGTAAGGTGCACACAGCAAAGTGACGGCAGGAAGAGGCTTCTTGCTTAATATTCTGTGTGTGATAAAAATATGATGGTGGGATGTCTGAGTTTACTTAGCCTCATTAGACTTGACTGAGAATTGCTAGGGAAGACAAGTTACATTTCAATTAAAACTCCATGGTTGGGCAGCATGGTGGTGATGCCTCCAACCCCAGCACTGGGGAATCCAAGGCCAGCCTAGACTGTAGAAAGTTCCAAGCCATCCTGAGCTACGTAGCAAGACCCTGTTTCAAACACAGAAAGACATATGATCATTCACACCTAGGATGCATAGAGCCCTGAGTTAGATCCCCAGCTCTGTGCACAGCTGGGTGTGGCAGCTCATAGTGTGTGATTTCAGCACTGAGATAGGCGTGTACGACGGTTAGGAGTTGAAGTCATCTTCCTAAAGACCAGCCTGTTACACATGAGACCTTATCTCAGACACACATGCATACATGTAAACTGTGTGATGGCTGTGCCAAGTGTAGAAAATACAGGCAGTACAGAGAGTGAGAGGAAGGACATTTAATGCGAGCCACCATTGTCATCTAAGAACTCGGAATATGGCTTGAGAGAGAGAAACTAGTTCTCCAGATAGCGTGGTTTGCTTGCTAGTCCACAGAGGACATTTCATAGCACATCACATAGTCTGCGTGCTCAGCAGGTGCTGATGAGGTGCAGGGTGCTCCTGCTGTGGCAGGCCACATGCTTAGCCCTGTGAGAAACAAAGAATGGGTTAAGAAAAGGTGACTGGTGGAACATAATATAAACTGATAACTAAGAGCGCAAACCTAGAGCAGTAACAGCCACAGGCTTGTAGGCGAATAGGAAGAGAGCACAGAGGCCCCGGGCGTGGTGGGGCTGTGCTCTATCCCATCAGTCAAGACACAGGCAGGCTCTGTGAGTTGCAGTGTAATTAGATGAGACGTGGGAATCAGGAAGTTAGTGTGGGAGGAGTGTGGTGGTGTGGAGGGAGGTACAGGGTGGACCTGGGTTTATTTTGTGGTGTGGAAGCATGCGTGTGGTTTCCGAGAAGAGGATGAACAGAGACCAGGAGACCAGGAGATGTCCACATGCAACACACGACAAAGGGAGAATCTGGGCAGAGATGGATGGAGTTTCAGACGATGCCAAGCAGAAATGGACTTAGTGAAGTGCACGGCAGCACTATCAGACTGTGTAGAGAGATTGAATTAAAAAAAATGAGGACCCCAGCTGCAGAGACGGCTCGGGGTAAAGAGCACTGGCTGCTTTCCCAGAGGTCCTGAGCTCAGATCCCAGCAAGCACACGGTGGCTCACAGCCATCTGTCCTCTAATGCCCTCTGCTGGCCTGCAGGTGTACATACAGATAGAGCGCTGTATACATAATAAATAAAATCTTAAAGATGAGGATCCAGAAGAAGGGAATTGAACCAGAAATAGGAGGAGGTAAGTAAAGCACTTAAAAGAGCAGGAGCAAAGCAGCTGCATGGTGTACAGTGAGGGCCGGGGCGGGGCGAGCAGCACCTGCAACAGAGGCTCGCCGCCTTTACCGCCATTAATCTCCCCTCAAAACGATGCTGATCTAATCAGGGTTATGGTTACTCACTGCCTAAAAATTAAAACCTAAACCATTTAATGTAATAATAAACAGCATATTCTGAACAAGAGGAGGGAAGATTTTTATGGAATTAGGATATTTTTGTGTTTGTAAACTTGAATGGAGAGGGGGAACGTGAGAGGATCCTAAAAGAGAACACAGAGGGTGGGATCAGCAAGCCAGTCACAGAAGCTGGGATTAGTTTCCTTACAGAGGGCTTGCCTAGCACGCACAAAGCTTAACAAACCACAGCGTCCGATGAAAGCAGGTGCCCTGCACACATCTGCTCTCTGTGCCCAGAAAAGCAGGTGCCCTGCACACATCTGCTCTCTCTGCCCAGAAAAGCAGGTGCCCTGCACACATCTGCTCTCTGTGCCCAGAAAAGCAGGTGCCCTGCACACATCTGCTCTCTGTGCCCAGAAAAGCAGGTGCCCTGCACACATCTGCTCTCTGTGCCTATAAAAGCAGGGTGCCCTGCACACATCTGCTCTCTGTGCCTATAAAAGCAGGGTGCCCTGCACACATCTGCTCTCTGTGCCTATAAAAGCAGGGTGCCCTGCACACATCTGCTCTCTGTGCCTATAAAAGCAGGTGCCCTGCACACATCTGCTCTCTGTGCCTATAAAAGAAGGGTGCCCTGCACACATCTGCTCTCTGTGCCTATAAAAGCAGGGTGCCCTGCACACATCTGCTCTCTGTGCCTATAAAAGCAGGTGCCCTGCACACATCTGCTCTCTGTGCCTATAAAAGCAGGGTGCCCTGCACACATCTGCTCTCTGTGCCTATAAAAGCAGGGTGACCTGCACACATCTGCTCTCTGCATAAGGTTGGAAGCAGGGTGCCCTGTACACATCTGCTCTCAGTACATGGGGTTGGAAGCAGGATGGTCAGAAGTTGAAGATCACCCTCCCACTGCATAGCAAGGTTGAGTTCATACTGCTCTGCATGAGACCCTGGCTTAAAAAAAATAGCAAGTTATTAGCTATATGTTAGTTGTAATTCCAGTACTTGAGGAGCTGAAGACTCCGCCTCTGCCTACCATCCACTGTGAGCCTTTTTAATCTTTGAGTACTAAAGAAGTGACCAGCAGCTCAGAAACTGAAGAAATACTGTAACCGGCTTGGCTAGTGGATGGTTAGGGCGGGAACCCATGGCGCGGGTGAGGGGCGAGCCTGTCATTCCTAGTGGAGCAGCATCTACCCCACGGGAGCGGGCTGCATGCTTCCCAGAGTTCACTGTTAACTCTGATTTATTTTCTTGACCAGGAGCTGAAACATTTGATCCTGGAGGCAGCAGACGGCTTTCTGTTTATTGTCTCGTGTGAGACTGGCCGGGTGGTCTATGTCTCTGACTCAGTGACTCCTGTACTGAACCAGCCGCAGTCTGAATGGTTTGGGAGCACGCTGTACGACCAGGTGCACCCAGACGATGTGGATAAACTCCGAGAGCAGCTCTCCACTTCAGAAAATGCCCTGACAGGTGAGAGCAGGGGGGACAGCAAATACAGGGGGGAAATCTTTATTTTGCTAAAGCGTTACAGATATTTAAGCCCTTATATTGATTTGCTGAACTTACACTTTTTTCCTTAATGACTGTGGTTCGTTCTTTCTTTCTTTCTTTCTTTCTTTCTTTCTTTCTTTCTTTCTGTTTTTGTTGTTGTTTTGAGACAGCCTTGGCTGTCCTAGACTCGTTTTGTAGACCAGGCTGGCCTCGAACTCACAGCGATCCTCCTGCCTCTGCCTCCCGAGTGCTGGGACTAAAGGCGTGCGCCGCCACCACGCCTGTCTGGTTATTTCTTTTTTATCTGTGTGCAGAGTATCTATTCTGTGACTCATTCTTTTTTTTTTTTTTCCTCAGGACAGAGTCTCTCTGTGTACCCTTGGCTGTCCTGGACTCACTTTGTAGACCAGGCTGGCCTCGAACTCACAGCGATCTGCCTGCCTCTGCCTCTGCCTCCTGAGTGCTGGGATTAAAGGCCTGTGCTGCCAGCACGCCCAGCTCCTATGACCCATTCTTTGAAAATATTTTATCAGTGGTTGTGTTCTTAATAAAAATTAATATGTATCTTAATAATACTTAATTAAAGTGTACAACAGTTCCCTTCCCCTGTCCCCACATAGTAAAAGAATTCTCTATGCTTGTATTTTATTTACTACCTGGCATTTTTCACACCCACTCGTGTGTGCTAGGTCCAATGATAATCAGTCTTAATTTTATAGTGGAGTGGTTATGGTTAGGGTGTGAGGAGCTTGGTTGTCATGACGTCACTACTGTGTCATTCCTCCCTCCACCATTTAAATGCGATCCAGTCCTTTCACCAACATTTGGCTAGAGGAGCAAGTGACATCTGCTCTAAGCAACTGTGTAGGATGTCGCAAGGTGGAAACAAATAACTAGTTAGAATACAAGACATTCCAGTGTCTTTGCAATGGAAATGTTCATATTAATGTTGTTTTTTAGTTTTCCCTTCTGTGATTTTGTACATTTCATTTCTCTAGTTCTCTAGTTTAAAAAAGTTCAATTTTTTAAAAAAAAATAAAGATGAGAAACAGTTTTGTTCTTAGAAACATGTTTCTTAGCATGTCAAATCACTTGTTTTTAAACCAGACATCACCACCACCCCACCCATGAAGGTAATTAGCGACTGGCGTAATGGCTGGTGGGTAAAGGAACTTGTCCTCTAAACCCAGCAACCTAACCTCAGGCTGCAGACCTGCAGACAAGGAGAAGGAGAGACAACTGGCCTCACACATGGACACACACGCACACCAGTAACCCCAGTACTCCCTGTACAGGAACGGACACACGCACACCAGTAACCCCAGTACTCCCTGTACAGGAACGGACACACGCACACCAGTAACCCCAGTACTCCCTGTACAGGAACGGACACACGCACACCAGTAACCCCAGTACTCCCTGTACAGGAACGGACACACGCACACCAGTAACCCCAGTACTCCCTGTACAGGAACGGACACATGCACACCAGTAACCCCAGTACTCCCTGTACAGGAACGGACACACGCACACCAGTAACCCCAGTACTCCCTGTACAGGAACGGACACACGCACACCAGTAACCCCAGTACTTCCCACTCCTGCTTTACTTGGAGACGCCCCAGTGCCATTTCGGAGCAAACAGTGGGGGTTGTAGATGAGGGTGGAAGTGTTTAGCGTCTCTGTCCTAAGGGAGGAGGCGGGGCTGTATGGCCGCTTACCTCCGCCTCATGTGTCTCTTCCTTTCCACCCGCAAGAACTAACTTCACATTGCTTCCACATCGTTCTCCAGGGCGGATCCTCGATCTGAAGACTGGAACAGTGAAAAAGGAGGGTCAGCAGTCTTCCATGAGGATGTGCATGGGCTCAAGGAGATCCTTCATTTGCCGAATGAGGTGTGAAGCCTGGGGCTGGGTTGGGGAGGACTACTGAGCAGCTGGCACCTCCCCTCGTTCCTGTCAGGGATAGGTTCCTGTCAGGGATAGGTTCCTGTCAGGGATAGGTTCCTGTCAGTCAGGGATAGGTTCCTGTCAGGGATAGGTTCCTGTCAGGGATAGGTTCCTGTCAGGGATAGGTTCCTGTCAGGGATAGGTTCCTGTCTGTCAGGGATAGGTTCCTGTCTGTCAGGGATAGGTTCCTGTCTGTCAGGGATAGGTTCCTGTCAGGTTGGATCACATGTACTTGTCATGGTTATAGCAGAGTATTTAGTAAGAGAAATAACACTTAATGAATGACTTGTGGTCTGGTAGACCCTTTTATCTGTCTTTCTGTTTTATTTTCACAACTGTCCATAGGGTAAGCTTCATGGTTACTATTTTATTGATCGTAAAAATGGATGTAGGGGGCTGCGTTGATGCCTCTGAAGTTAGCACTTTCTGCTTTTCCAGAGGACCCAGGTTTGAATCCCAACCCACATGGCAGCTCACAACCATCTGTAACTGCTGTTCCAGGGGATCTGTTGTTCTCTTGTGACCTCTCTGAACACCAGGCATACACATGGTGCACAGCGCCCAGGCAGAGCACCCATACACATAACAATAAAAAGGCTTTAATTGGATTCAGGGTACAGGAGAAATGTCTTACAGTTGAGAACACTTGTTCTTCCAAAGGACCCAGGTTTTATTCGTAGTACCCACATGGAGTCTCACAGCCACCTGTGACCCAGTTCTAAGGGATCTGATGTCCTCGTCTGACCTCCTCAGCCAGCAGGCCACATACATGGTTCGTAGACTTGCATGCAGGCAAAACACTCATATACATAAAATAAATATGTCCTTTTAAAAAAGAAGTGAATTGAGGATTGAGCTCAGTATAACATAGTCTGAGTTCAGTCCCCAGAACACATGGAAAACACTAGATAATCTGCAGAAGCCTGGCCAAACCGGCGCGCCCGGTCCTGTGGAGAGACCCCGTCTCGGGGCTGGAGAGATGGCTCAGCGGTTAGGAACAGTAGCTGCTCTTCCAGACGGCTGACTCAGTGCCCAGCTTCTGCACGGCAGCTCACAGCCATCTGTGACTCCAGCTCCAGAGATCTGATGCCTTTTCTGGTCTCTGTGGCCACTGGGCATGTGTGTGTTGCACTTAACATACAGGTAGAACATTGATTTAAAAAAAAAATTAAGTAGCTCCTCAAGAACTGCATGTGAGACTGATCTCCACATACTGGTATGCACAACAGGAACACTTCACACACACGCACGCACGCACGCACCACACACACACACACCACACACACACACACACACACACCACACAGGCACGCACGCACACACACACACCACACCACACACGCACGCGCAACACCACACCCACCACACACACACCACACACACCACCACCAACCACAACCACACACACCACACACACCACACCACACACACACCACACACCACACACCACACACACACACACACACACCCACACACACCACACACACACACGCACGCACGCACACACACACCCACCCACACACACACACACACACACACCACACACACACACACACACACACACCACATACACACACCACACACCACACACCACACACGCACACACACACCCACCACACACACACACACACACCACACACACACACACACACACCACACACACACACACACCCACCACACACACACACACACACACACCGCACGCACGCACACACACACCGCACGCACGCACCACCACACACACACCACACACGCACACACACACACACACATACCACACACCACACCACACACAACCACACACGCACACCACCACACACACACCACACCACACACACACACACACCAACCACACACACCACCACCACACCCACACCACACACACCACACCCACACACACCACACACACCACACACACACCCACACACCACACACCCACACACACACACACACACACACACGAAAAACAGTAAGTTCTGGGGCTGGAGAGATGGCTCAGGCTTAAGAGATTACATGCTCTTGCAGAGGACTGCAGTTAGTTTCTCCACACCCACCTGTGCCTCCCGCTCAAGGGAGTCAACGCCTCCAGCACTATATCATACTGAGCGGCTGCTTAGGAGAAATGGATTAAAAAGATTTTCTGGCAAAGGTAGAAATTTTTAAATGATATACTTTACTAGTTTAGAGTAGCCCTTGGGATCAGATGAGTATTGCTTGTTTGATTCCGTTTTTTGAGGCACGGTTTCTCTGTGTAGCCTTGGCTGTCCTGGTTCCTACTCTGTAGACCAGGCTGCCCTCAAATTCACATAGATCCACCGGCCTCTGCCATCCTAGTGCTGGGATTAAAGGCACGCCCCACTATGCCCAGCTTACAGTTTGTTTGTTTGTTTGTTTGTTTTTTAAATTTTCTTTAATTTATTTATAGTCACATAATAGATGGCTGTGGGCCACCATGTGGTTGCTGGAAATTGAACCCAGGACCTCTGGAAGACAAGGTGGTGTTCTTAACCACTGAGCCACCTCTCCAGCCCCTTATAGTTTGTTTTTAATAGGGTCACACTGTGTTGTCCAGGCTCCTTTCAAAATTCTGGGCTCAAGTTATCCTCCCATTTGAGTTTCCCAAGTAGTGTGGGTCCACAGAGGGTGCTACTGCTATACTTGACTGAATGTTGGTGTTTACTCAGGGACAGAGTCTCACTGTGTAACCCTGGAGTTGCCTAAACAGACCAGACTGACCTTGAACTCACATCCCGAGTGAACTGTTTTAGTCCATAGTATTCCATGGCTTTGAGTTCTAGTTTTGATATTACACGGCTTGTGTTGCTTTGATTGCGTCATCTAATATTGGCGGTGATGCTGACAGGTGTGAAACATTGCTGTCAGGGTTAGCTGGGTTGGCACTGGGGGCACTTAGGAAGAGCCCGGCATACATACAGCTGCACCTAAAACTCACTCATGCATTCGCCCTTGTTTTTGTTTTGTTTTGAGAGAGTCTCATGTAGCCCAGGCTGGCCTCAAACTTACTCTGTACTTGAAGGTGGCCTTGGACTCCTGATGTGCCCCCCTTCACTCCCAAGTGCTGTGATTACAGGCTTGTACCGCCATGCTTGGCTTACCTTTTTTTTTTTAAAAAAAAAAAAGAGATAAAACCCTGAGCAGAGTAGTCCAGGCCTTTGATGCCGGCTCTTGGAAAGCTGAGGCAGAAGAATTGCTGCAAGGCCATCATGGCCTATAGAGCAAGCCCCAAGCCAGCCAGGGCTACATAGTGAGACCTTGGAGGCTGAGGTAAGAAGATGATGAGTTCCAGGCTAATATAAACTACGTAGTAAAACCTCACCTTAGCTCCTCTTGAGGCTGAAGAAAAAAGATCTCAGGTTCAAGGCCAGCCTGGGCAAATTAGTGAGATCTGGTCCAAAATTAGAAGAAAGAAGAGGACTTCCTGCAGTGACAGGATGCCTGCCTGGCATACACAGAAGCATCTTAATATTCCTAAGAAGGAATGTTTAAGTAGTCTACTAAAGTACTGTTGGCGTGGTGGTGCTTCCTGTGGTGTCGTCATGTGGGAGCTGAAGGAGGGCAGATGAGCAGCCGGGCTCACTCTGTGCCGCATGTGACGCTGTCTCTGCACCTGGAATTTGTTGGGAACCACAGAGATAGGCAGCGTAGTGGCTAAGGGAACTTGGCAGAAAGCCTGATGACGTGAGTTTGACTGCTGAACCCACGTGGGGACAGACCATCTCTCCTAAGTTGTCGTCTCTCCTCCACATGTTCACTGCAGACTGCTGGTGACCGCAGGGTCAGAAGTTCAGGGGGCCTGAAGGTGCCACCTCAAAATAATCAAATTAATAAAAAGTTTCTCAGTCTCAACCTGACTTCCTTGTTAGCAGTGTGTACCTGGGTCTCTGCTCCTGCTGTTGCATTTCTCATAGCCCAGCAACTTGTGTTCTCTGTTTGTTGGAACAGGTGTGGCAGTAGCTCCGTGGACCCCGTCTCCATGAATAGACTGAGCTTTTTGAGGAACAGATGCAGGGTAAAGTCTAAGCAATGGAGATCAAGAGACGGAGGTTTTACTTTCTCTACCAGTTCTCACTCTCTTCTTTACCTCACCGCCACTTACATTCTGGCAATATGTTTCTGAACTTCATTCATTTATTGTTTTTTTCCAGACAGGGTTTCTCTGTGTGTAGCCCTGGCTGTCCTGGAACTCTCTCTCTCTGTAGACCAGGCTGGCTCGAAACTCACAGAGATCCACCTGCCTCTGCCTCCTGAGTGCTGGGGTTAAAGGCGTGCGCCACCACGCTTGATTGTTTTGAACTTTAAAAGCTTTTCCTGCTCAATTGTTTAAGGAAGTTGCTACTACTTTACCTGTTTTTCTTGTGTGTTTTTGTTTTCTTGTGTGCTTTACTTCAACAAGGGCTAAAAGCTTGGCTTGAGTAGGAAAGGACAGGCACTGATAGTTTTCTGAGTATCCAGAAGCTAAAGTTAAGGTACTTAGGCTTTGTTTCCCTTTAATTTTACTCTGTGGGGGCGTCTGGGATGGCTCCCTGATAAGCTCTCTCAGGCCTGGCAGCAGCTGAGTCCTGGAGCTCACATGGTAGGAGAGAGCTGACTCCTAGACTTGTCCTCTGACCTCCACCTACCACACAGACACATGGGCAGAAAGAAACAAGCACATACAAAAAAGTTTTTTTTTTTTTTTTTTTTTTAATGAAAACAAAACAAAATATTTTGGAGCCAGCAAGGTGCCTTAGCAGACAAAGGCACTTGCTGCCAGCTGATCTCAGTTCCCACAACCCACAGGAAGATGGGAGGATAGAAGTGACTCCAAGACTTGTTCTATCTGACCTCCAACCTCCACAAGTTTGAATGGCACATGCACCTACACACGTACCAGTAATGGGCAGATAGGTGCTTTTAAAGGACAGGTTTGCTTTGTAAAACTTCACCCTGATTCCTGTAACTCTTCTAGGAACGGACTCGGCTCTGTGAAGGAAGGAGAGCCTCACTTTGTGGTCGTGCACTGCACAGGCTACATCAAGGCCTGGCCCCCAGCAGGTAGGGGATCATGTAGTGATTTCTCTCCTCATGCACTTGGTTACGTAAAGAAAGTCATTTTATTAACAGTTAGAGTACTATGGACCCCACCGGAAAGACGCTTAGGAATAACAAGGGAAAACTAGAGAGAAAAGACACCCCTCGCCGTGACTGACCAGAGTCCACTTGAGGAAATGGGTCACTCAAACATGGCCATGACTCAGTATTGCCTTTGTCACAAAGTCCTGTAGCCTTGCTTGCTTTTTGAAACAGGGTTTCTCTTTAGCGCTGGCTGTTGTGGAACTGGCTTTGTAGACCCAGCTAGCCTGAATTCCACCTGCCTCTGCCTTCTGAGTGCTGGGATTAAAGGTGTGCGCCACCACTTTCTTTGGTTTTTAGTGTGTCTGTCATTGAGGGCTGGAAAGAGGGCTTGGCAGTTAAAAACCCTTCTCTTGCAGCACACCTGGGCTCAGCTCTCAGCACCACACGTTGGCTTGCAACCCCTGTAACGCCAGGTCCCTGGCTCTGACGCCCTCTGCTGGCCTCTGCAGGTTCCTGTGCACATGTGGTACCTATAAACTCACCCAGGCAAATACACACACAAAATAAATGAATCTTTTAAAGTGTGTTACTCCTATATATATTATGTATCTCACTCCTATATATTTATAGTATGTAATATCATATATAAAATCGATACTTAATTCATTTCTAGCCTGGAACTCCTGATTTTAAGCAGGTTTCTCAGCTCAAACTCCTCCTGGAATTACCAAGCATGAGTTACCATAGGTGGCTTAGAATTTGGTTATTAGGGCTAAGATTACAGTTCAGTAATAGAGTACTTGCCTGGTATATATAAGGACCAAAAAACAACAAAGCAAATAAACAAGTAATTGTATATAGTTTTACAATATTCTTAATAATAGTGTACACTGAATACTGTGTCTTTAAGCAGTCGTGGCAAAGAAACACTGGAATTTTATTTTATTTTATTTGAGACAGGGTCTCTCTCTGTATAGCGCTGGCTGCCCTGGAGTTCTTTATAAAGACCAGGCTGACCTCAGACCCACAGAAATCTACCAGGCAAAGTCCTAGGATCAAAGGTGTGCGCCACTATCCTGAGCTTGAAACCCTGGAATTTAGTGCAGTTGGTTTGGGCACTGAAGTGGGAGAGAGGCCTTGAGGGGTTGACGTTGAAGGGCCCTGACTGCGCGGCTGTGGGTGGAGGCGTCCTCTGCACGGGCTAGATGTGAGCAGACCGGCTTTATCTGAAGTTGAGAATAAATAAGGAAGGGAGGTAGCAAAGGCGGCCACTCTTCCTTCCTCAGCCTCGTGTGTGCTGGGCTTACAGCTGGCTTCTCCAGGCCTAGTGAGGCCAGCGTGGTAACCGACTGTCGCCTTTCCAGAGCTCACCTTCTGGGAGATGTTCTGCTTCCCTCCTGGGAGAGGGCTGCTGGGAAGTGGGGACTCACAGAAGGCAGGAAGGCACAGAGAGACAAGTGCTAGCTACCATTTATATGTGCGGGCCTTTTGTCTGCACATATGCCTGTGCACTTGTTTCCTAGCACCCACATAGATCAAAGAGGGTGTCAGATGCCCAGGAACTGGAGTCACAGACAGGTGTGAGCTGCCGTGTGGGTGCTGGGGACTGAGCCTGGGTCCTCTGGAAGAGCAGCCAGTGCTTGCTCTTAACCACTGAGCCATCTCTCAGTCTCCTTCAATATATTTTAAGAGGAAATCACAGCCAGGTGGTGGTGGTGGTGGCGGCGGCGGCGCCGCCTTTAATCCTGGCACTCAGGAGGCAGAGGCAGGTGGGTCTCTGTGAGTTTGAGGCCAGCCTGGCCTACAAAATGAGTTCAGGACAGCCAGGGCTACACAGAGAAACCCGGTTTCGAAAAAAAAGAGAAATCTACATTGAATTAGAAAAACTTAACATTTGCTTTCCTGCATTATATTAATGGTTTAACCTATGGTAAGTTACTTGACCTTTACATCAGTTTTCTTGTCTACAATTTGAGGTAATAGATCATGTTAGCATTACTGTGAGCGTTAGATTTAGTGTAAGAAAAGCACAGTGTCTGGCACATGCCATGTAGCCAATAAATGGGTATTATGTCATTGAGAAAAGTTAATTTTAAATATCATGCATAATGACACATGAGCTTTTAGTTAACTTTCTATATAAATTATACATTTAATGTATGCATAGCTACCAATTAAAACGCCCTTTCCTGGATGAAAATGAGAGATAAAGAAGTCAGGAAGGATGCACTCTTTTCCCTTTTGCTCTGAATATGAGTATCTTTTGGTGTTTGGGATAATTTAATTTTTAGGGCCTGGAGAGATGGCTCAGTGGTTGAGAGCACTGTCTGTTCTTACAGAGGTCCTGAGTTCAATTCCCAGCAACCATGTGATGGCTCGTAGCCGTCTATACTGGGATCTGATGCCCTCTTCTGGTATGCGGGCATACATGCAGATAGAACACTCATGTACATTAAATCAATCAGTCAGTCTTTTTTTTTTTTAAGCCATTTGTAGGTAGGAATGCTTGCTTCTCTATGTATGTTGTAATTACATAGCATATGTAAAGTTCATGTTTTTAGACTACTTTGATTGGGACTTGTATTTTCCAATGTGTTAAAATTAAAATGGTTGAAGGCAGGTGTGTTGGTATATGCCTGCAACCCCAGCATTGGGGAGGGCAGTGAAAAGTCAGGGTTGCACTCAGCTACAAATGTTCTATTATATTCTGTTTTTAAAATATCACACACACACACACACACACACACACACACACACACACCTTATACAAACTCTGTGTAATTGGCGGCCTTTTCTAATATATTGTTTTATATTAGCGTCTTCACACTGACATGTGCTGCTGAGTCCTTAGTCTCTTCCTTTGAAGGATTTGAGATTGAGATCTCCCAAACTCTGAGTTACTCTCCTCTTCCTTCATGAAGGTGTCTCCCTCCCAGATGATGACCCGGAGGCTGGCCAGGGGAGCAAATTCTGCCTAGTGGCTATTGGCCGGCTGCAGGCAAGTATGAGTCTTCACATCTGTGTGACCCTTTTAGAGTAGGAAAAAAGTCTTTTCAGGACTTACTGTGTTAATTTCCTTTTTTTGCTCTGTAAATACATAGAAAACTTCCATAAAACTCAAGATCTGAAAAAAAATGTTATTTATTGTAAACATTGCTACTCTCAGACTTAGCAAAAATCAAGAGCATGAGGGAGGGTGGTGGTAATCTTGTTGTTGATATTACGATGACACTTGCCTGTCCCTAGGCCTCCAGCTCTTTGGTTGAGGGGTCCTCCCAATCCTGCATGCTGGGGCACAGGCAGGCATCTCCAAGCCAGGCTCCCCCTGACTTTGTCATTTTAGCTTTACACTACTTACTTTGCCATTTTCAATTCATTTCTTTTGTTTCTATGCAAAAAAAGAACAGTGGTCAGGACATGCTCCACAGCTGTGTGGAGAGCGGGGCTGACTCTGACATGAACTCTGGTGCCCCATATTTGACCACCTCCCCTTGGTGGGGAGGCCTGGTGGCACTCAGAGAAAGGATAAGCAGGCTACCAGGATGAGACTTGATAGGCTGTGACCATATAGTGGGGGAGGAGGTCCCCCTCGGCCATAGACCTAGGGGAGGGGAATAGGGTGAAAGCGGGAGGGAGGGAGGATACAGGTGATGGAATAACAATTGAGTTGTAATCTGAATAAATTAATTAAATAAAAAAAATCTTAATTTTTTTTTTTTAACGAGTGTTTTCCTTGCATGTGTGTCTGTGCACCATTTGCATGCCTGGTCCCCTGATGGGGCTAGAAGTCGTCAGATCCCCTGGAATTGGAACCTGCTGCGTGGGTGCTGGGACTTGAACTCAGGCTCTCTGGAGAGCCTAACACTGAGCCATCCCTCCAGCCCCTTGAGTTTGATTCTTTTCATGAACAGAGGTTTCTCATAAACGTGACCCATTCTGAACAATGAACACAGAGTAGCCAAGTGAAAAGTAGGTGGCTTAGGGCTGCAGGCATCATTTCTTCCTTCACTGACTTGGTGAAGAGACTTGTGCAGGAGAAGAGCAGACTTTACGCCAGGAGGTGGTGGCGCCTTTAATATCAGCACTTGGGAGGCAGAGGCGGGTGAATCTCTGTGAGTTCGAGGCCAGCCTGGGCTACAAAGCAAGTCTAGGACAGCCAGGGCTACACAGAGAAACGCTGTTTCGAAAGAAAACCACGCACACACAAAAAAAGGTTCCTAAATTTGGCCGTCTCATGTCTATGCAGATACTCACAGAGAGATTGAAAATGTCTCTGGAAGTAATGGTTGCATTTTGGCTCACTTTTCTCTCTTCACTCTTAGGTGACCAGCTCTCCCAACTGTACAGACATGAGTAAACATTTGTCAACCAACAGAGTTCATCTCCCGACACAACATAGAGGGATATTCACCTTGTCGATCATCGCTGCGTGGCAACTGTCGGCTACCAGCCACAGGTGAGAAGTGGAGTCACTCCGTTATTGATACCTAGGCTCTGTGTTCTGTCTGCTGCCACTGTTGGGGTGGCCAAAATACAGCAGCCCAGCTCAGAAAAAGAGGTGCTCCTGTATTGCTGGTACCAAAATACGGCAAGCCCAGCTCAGATATAGTTTTGTGAAGCCACATGGAAATAGTAGGTATAAATATATCCTTACTTTTTATTACTTGACATTAATATAGGTAATTCAAAACTGCGTATTTTGATTATTCTAGTGTAACTACCTGCATTTAGGTAATTTATATAATTGCTAATGGAATAATAGCCTGTAATAAGTGTAAGTATAGCATTGGTTATTTTACTGTGCTCATGCAGTGGTAGATCAGGTAACTCCCTGACTTAGAGGACGTCTGTGACCTCTGTGACCTATGTGACCTATGTGAGACTGGCTCTACGTATGTGAAATGGACAGGGAAGACGTCATAAAAATGAACTGAGGTGGAAGATTTGCCTACGGCCCTGGTCCAACACTTCCTGTAAAGCTGTTATCAGTCAGTGTGGGGTGTGGAGCTAACGCACTGGCCTGTGCTGCTGAGTAGGCCAGAAGGGAGGGTTTGACATTCAATGGTCATTAGATTTTCAGCAAAGGTGCTAAGACAATGCAAGGGGAAAGCTCTAACAAACAGTTGGTGTAGATACCGATTCCATATGCACCACCACCACCCCTAAAAACCATCATACCAGAGACAAAATCAACCCAGAGCCCTAGGTGTGTAAGTGCTGAAGTTGGAAATAAGCTTTTAGAAGACAGTTACTGTGTGTGCACATAGGTGAGAAGGCCAGGGCACAACCTTGGGGGGCCGGGGGTTCACCGGGTACTAGTCAGCTTTTTGTTTTGAGGTAAGATCTTTCATTGGCCTGGAACTTGCCAACTAGGCTTAGGCTCGGTGGCCACTGCGCTCCCATAATCCACCTGTCTCTGATTACTCCAAGATTATGAGAATATACCACACTTGACTATTTTTTATTTTGAAACGGTGTCTCATGTTGCTTTGGCTTGACTGGAACTCACTATGTAGACCAGAGATCTCGAACTCAGAGATCTGCCTGCCTCTGCCTCCCAAGTGCTAACTGAAGGGGTGCATTTCCAGGCGTGTGTGTGTGTCTGAAGTATGTAAGTATCATGTGCAGCATGTATTTCTCTGATACCATAGAGAGCAGAAGAATGCATTGGCTCCCTGGGCCTGGATGCTAGGCGGTTATAACCCTGTCTTGATAACCACTGCTCTGTAGCCAGCAGGAAGTGTGTTGGATCAAGGAGTGTAAATTTTCCACTTGGTTTTTCATTTTCAGCTGCCTGATATGTGGCCTTTGCAGGAGGTCAAGGACTGGCATCTCTCCTGCTCCGCCTGGGTCCCCACCCCTGCAGTGTAAACGTGTATTCTAAAGACCAGGCTCAGGTCCTCAGGCTTGCAAGGCATGGGACTTTGTCTACAGGCTCAGCTTTTTCCATCCCCACCCCCAGTCTCCTCTGAGGATAGCCTCAGACTGTGCCAGCCTGAGCTGCTGATATATCCAGAGCATGCCACCGTGCCTGGCAACATTCCCTCTAAAGTGGTATCACTAAAGAGAGCTGGTGAGGTGACAGAAAACGCTCTGTAGTTTTAAACTGCCACATCCTACAAATACAAGTGCACACGTGACCCTTAGGATGCAAGTACAGCTGAGAGTCGGTGCTGAACCCCACCATGTGGGTCCAGAGGTGGAGCTGTGAGCACCAGGCTGAGTGTCAGTACTCACTGCCGTGCTCTTGTCCTGTTTCTAGTGACCTTTTTCCTCCATCCACCTTCTTATGGTAGGATAAAGAGAAGAGGAAACATTTATATCTCTGGCTGATAGGAAGGTCATGTGACCATAAAGTGTACTTTCTCTCTCCCTTCTAGGAGCTCTTAGGAAAGAATATTGTAGAATTTTGTCATCCTGAAGACCAGCAACTTCTAAGGGACAGCTTTCAACAGGTGACGTTCTTCCTGGTTTGGGTGTGAGCACATGCTTTGATCTATTGCTAGATACTTACTGATCAGTGTGCAGTTGAGCACTGTGATGGACACGGTGCTTCTCCTTGGACTCAGCGGCTGCTCTTAAGGAGTAGGAAATGATGATTTTCTGAAACTAGACAAAGCCAAGGCATTTCTGCTTTGGCTTTATCCAAGAAATTGTCTTCAAAGCATTTAAAGTTCTTACCTGCTTCACTGACCTTGTTCCAGCTTGTAGCAGGAATGTTTTTCTCACAATTTTTGTGTAGAAAATTGAAAGCTGCCTCACTTGTAACTAGTTGTGGCTTTCAGGCCTGAGCCCTGAGGATCCTTGGTGACTTTAATGGCCTGGCTGTAGAGAACAGTCTGCTCTCGTTTACCCTTAAGTGCGTCTTGGTTGCTAATAGGCTCTACTGTTAGAGGTGGAGGAGTGAAAGATGATCTGCTGTTCCATAAGAACAAGAACTCAACTGTTAACCAAACCAAGGCTTCCTGGAGGGGTTTGTGGGAACCAAAATTTCTCGACGTTTGCGCTAAAGAGCTAAGACTGATGAGTAGTGTGTAAGTGTATTTAGTGTCAGCAAACTGAAATTCCTGGTACAGACTTTAAAAAGCCGGTTCATCAAGTACATCTGCAGCAGCCTGGAGGGAGACATGCAAACATGGCTTCTGTGCCCCCTAACTGCATAGCCGTGCAGCCTGCAGCTCTGGGGGACACTCTTGCCACCAGACACTTGCTCCCCTTAATATCCTCTTTCTCTTATTTGAACATTTGAAGAGACTGGTGCCTCAAGAGCAGTAACACAAGAGACCTATGGTTTGCAAAAATGGGAAGATTATTACTTAACTTTCTTTCTTTAAGTCCACTGATAGATGCAAACCCTTTCAGGTGGTGAAACTAAAAGGCCAAGTGCTGTCTGTCATGTTTCCGGTTCCGCTCTAAGGCCCCGAGAATGGCTCTGGATGAGAACCAGCTCCTTCACCTTCCAAAACCCGTACTCAGATGAAATTGAGTACATCATCTGCACCAACACCAGTGTGAGGTACATGCGCTCCAGGGCCCTCGGGTTGGGTCCTGTTCCCTGTAGCCACCTGGGGCGGGGCGGGGCGGGGCGGGGCGGCACGTCTTAGCCTTATGCTCTCTCCTCCTCTCCAGCCTGGACTTAGTAAACACCATCAGCTTGAGGTCCCATGTCTGTAGGACTTGATAGAGCCGAGCTAGAGAGCAAGGCAGGCTTTGTTTGCCTTGACATCTGTTTATTAATTCATGTGTGTCACACGGCGTGTAACAGGACAGGCATGGAGTTGAACTTGTCAGCCTGGTGGCGAGCACCTTTTCCCAGCAGGACATCTCACGGGTGTGCGTCAGTGAGTGCTAATAAGCACAGGAGCACGTGCTGTGGGCCGTGCTTTCATTACTGCCCAACCTGTGCCTGCTGCAGCGTGCTCAGGGAACTTATTTGCTTTCTAAGAGGTTGAAAGTAAAATTAAAACAGCAGTTCAAAGATGAGTTCTTGAAATGCAAAAGTTCTCATGTCAGTTTTCTGAATTTTCTTTATTTAGTTATATTTTACTTTTTCTTAGTCAATTTACTTATTGTGTGGCTGATGGTCAAACCCAGGGGTTTGTGCAGAATGTAGGGAACATGCTGTCCACTGAACTGTTTCTCCTACTTCAGGATTTTGGGGGGGCCAGGTTTTATGTTGTTTGGAGTTGGTTTTTTTGTTTGTTTGTTTGTTTGTTTGTTTGTTTGTTTTTAAGGCCAGGGTAGGGGGGTGAGGCAGGGTTTTTCTGTGTAGCCCTGGCTGTCCTGGACTCGCTTTGTAGACCAGGCTGGCCTCGAACTCACAGCGATCCGCCTGCCTCTGCCTCCCAAGGGCTGGGATTGCAGGCGTGCGCCACTGGGCCCGACTTTCTGTGTTTGTTTTTGAGGTAGAGTCTCATTATATAGTCCTGGCTGATACAGAAATCTTATTTGCAGACCAAGCTGGCATTGAACTCACAGATATCTCCCTACCTCCCCGAGTACTAGAGTTACAGGTGTGTTTTATTTGGCTCCAGAATTTTGTTTTGTCCAGCAATGTTTTGCTCTAGTCCAGGAGGATTTTCATCTAAAACAAAAGTGGCAAATTTCTCTATGAAGGACATATGAAATAAATACTTCAGCCTTGTGTGGACCATGTGCTCTTTACCACAGTCACGCAACTTTGCTGTTGTATGTACTGTCACAACAGGCACAGAACGAACATGGCTGTTCTCATATAATCTTTATATATAAAACAGGCAGTGGACCAGAATTGTCCCGTGGTCACAGCGTACTCTCACTAGTGTCTGCTCTGTTCTCTGAGCTTGCTCTTTGGTGGTGGTGGTCTTGTCTGGTTTTTTGTGTGTGTGTGTTTGTTTGATTTTTGAGACAGGGTCTCCCTATGTAGTCCGGGACGGCCTGAGACTCACTAGGCCGGGCTTGAACTCAACAGCAGTCATTTTTTTCTGCCTCACAAATTTTAGGATTATAGCTGTGTACCACCATGCCAAGCTTTCAGCTTTATTTTTTTTTTCTTTAGTTTTTTAAAAGATTTTATATGTGTGCTTTCCTCACATGTATGTGTGTGCACTACGTATGTGTCTGATGTCCCCAGAGTCAGAAGAAGGAGATCAGATCCCTTGGAACTAGAGTTGGTGACAGTTATGAGAAGCCATGTAGGTAACGGGGACTAAGCCTGGCCCTTCACAAGAACAGGAAGTGCTTGTACCCACTGAGGCACGTCCCCAGCCCCTAGCGCTCAGCCTTTTAGTCCGCTCTCTTGAGGTGTGTTGCACAGGCTGTATATCCCACCTGTTACACAGATGGTCGTTAGTGTACATACAGTTGTGCAGTTGGTAGTGTGCCTGCCCAGCATGCCTGTGGCCCTGGTGCATCCCTAGCACCTCAGAAACTGAGTGTGGCGGTGCACATTTGTAACCAGCCTGGCCTATGTGTGAGGCCTTATTTCAAGACATCAAGCAAACAGAGAACAGGATGAGCCCCTGTTTCTTCGGACATAGTTTCAGTTTGTACTGTGCTGTCCAGGGTATGGGTTTTTGTTTGTTTGTTTGCTGGTAAGTTACTTATGGGCTGGACTTCATAAAGATCTGTTAGTGATTACCCCACGTTACAGGGCAGTGTATAGAGTTTATTGTATTGAGTCATTCCTTGTTTCCCCCTTCTGTGTTCTTGTCTACTTTATTTTCCTAGGAACTCTAGCCAGGAACCACGGCCTGCACTGTCTAACACAATCCAGAGGTCACAGCTGGGTCCATCTGCCAATTTATCCTTAGAGATGGGCACAGGGCAGCTGGTGTCCAGGTAAGAAACAGTGAAACAATTACCTTTGAGTGATCACCAGTTGGGACGTGCTGATGTGCAATCAGTTTTTTGTTGTTGCTGCATATGGTTTATTTTTTAAAGGCCTTTTCTCCAACTCCTTTGTTAAAATCTCCTTGTCCCCGGTTGCTCTGCACACTGGTGTTTCTCCTATAGGCAGCAGCAGCAGCAGCAGCAGCAGCAGCAGCAGCAGCAGCAGCAGCAAACAGAACTGGATATGGGGCCAGGACGAGATGGGCTGGCCAGCTACAGTCATTCCCAGGTGAGAAGACAGCGAGCCTCTCTTTGAGTGGATCTCGGTGCTGGCAAGGTGGCGTCAGTGGTTAAGAGAGCGCTGTTGTTGCGGAAGGCCCAAGCTGAGTCTCCAGCACCCACACTGGTGCCTCACAACTACCTGTAACTCGGCTCCAGGTCTGATACCTCTGACTTCTGCACATACATAACACATAATTAAAAGGATAGAAATAAATCTTGAAAAAAGTCTCCAGTGCCAGTGAGAATATGCGTATTTTTATATAAATGTGGACATTATTGAATTGCCAGATTAACCATTTATTGATTAGTTTTTGGGTTTTTTGTTTTGTTTTGTTTTTGTTTTTGTTTTTTTGTTTTTTCGAGACAGGGTTTCTCTGTGTAGCCTTGGCCATCCTGGACTCACTTTGTAGACCAGGCTGGCCTCGAACACACAGCGATCCGCCTGCCTCTGCCTCCCGAGTGCTGGGATTAAAGGGGTGCGCCACCATGTGTGGCTCTATTGATCGTTTTTATTATTTTATTCCATAGGTTTCTGTTCAGTCTGTGGCAACTGCAGGACCAGAAACACAGCAAGCCCCTTGAGAAGTCAGAGGGACTCTTTGCCCAGGACAGAGATCCAAGGTTTTCCGAAATCTATCCCAGCATCAGCACAGGTACAGGATTCCCCCCGCAGACCTCCTTTATACAGACGGATTTTGGTTATCACTGATGCGACTGCCACTGCCCAGTCAGTGTCTGCCGACATGCTTCCTCCTGAGTGACAGCACTTGATGAGTAGCAAGAGGGCTTATTACACTGTACGCTGCGCAGCCCCTTGATGGCCCTCCCCCAACTGCTTTTGGTCTACAGATGAGAGTAAAGGCATCTCCTCCCGCACTTGTCCCTGCCACCCACCAGCTGTTCTCCCAGGGCAGCTCATTCCCTCCCACCCCCCGGCCGGCAGAAAACTTCAGGTGAGCCCATATGTGTGTGCTGCTTGACAGGGCTCTGCAGATGCAGGGGGCTGAGTCCACGTGTCCGCCTTCCCTCGCTTCTCAGGTCCTTTCCGACGGACCTGGGGTGAGACCAAGAAGGCTGCTTTTGCCCTTTGCACAGGCTCTTCTGCCTTGTTCCAAGTCCCAGCTCTGTTGGCCAGTGGTGTGACTGTCCGTCTTTGTTGTGCTTTTCCAATTTATCAGGTTTTCCTTAACTCCAGGGAAATCAGAGGAATCTATGGATAGAATTTGTCCGCTGATCTGTGGGTTCTGTGATAGAGTCACCATTGAATCCTTTGCCTCTCTGTCTGTTGCCTCCTAGGAATAGTGGTCTGACCCTCCTGTAACCATTGTCCAGCCATCATCTTCTGCAGGGCAGATGTTGGCCCAGATTTCTCGTCACTCCAACTCTAGCCAGGGAGCAAGCCCCGACTTGGACCGCGAAGCACCCGTCCAGGCTTCTCCGCCCAGGTAATCCTCCTGTCTGTCTGACCCTGTTGTGTTTGTTTTTTGTTTGTTGGGGTCTTTTTTTCCCTATTGTCATTTTAGATACTTCCTCTCCCAATAATTGTCATCTTTGTTGAGAGTAGCCAGATAATTGAAATACCAGAGATACTTGCAGAACTCATTAGAGCCTGTGGTTTTCACTCTTCACCTTACGTCTGAACTGCTGCCAATTCAGAGCCCTGTAAACAGCGCTGACTTAGGCTTGTTTGGAGTCAATTCAAAGAGTTTGTCACTGATTAGGACCGTGTGATACAGGACCAAAGTAGAAAATTAGTAATTCTATTCATTTACTTGTGAAAATATAGTCTCAGCTGGGTGGTGGCAGTGCACGCCTTTAATCCTAACCTCGGGAGGCAGAGGGAGGCGGATCTCTGTGAGTTCGAGGCCAGCCTGGTCTACAAAGCAAGTCCAGGACAGCCAGGGCTACACAGAGAAACCCTGTCTTGAAAAACCAAAAAAAAAAAAAAAAGAAAGAAAATAGTCTCATGTATATAAAATATGTTAGGCTTATTTATAATATTTTTTAAAATGTCTAAAAAAAGAAAACTGGAACCCAGCTCCAGAGTTTGTTGCATGCATGTCTTATCTGTGCAGAAGTGCACAGGAAAGTTACATGTTACTTCACTGCCCAGGATGAGCACTGATGGTGAAGCCCACCACAGAAGAGGCTGAGGCAGAAGGATGGGCCTGGGCCACATAGTGAGAAAAAAACAGAACAACAGCAGCACAATCAGTAGAAAACAAAAGCAGGAAAATGCTGTCCAAAGTGTCAACCAGGAGTCTCTCCTGGTAAGCTTAGTAATAGGTTTCATTTCTAGTTTCTTTTTTCCAATTTTTTTTTTCTTTTCTTTTTGAAGCAAGTTTAGAGTTTTTATTAAAAGACACTTTAAATACAGATTTAAAGAGAAGCACTGAGAAAGACGTAACTGAGCGTGGATGTGAACTTCCCTCCGAGAGTTGTCACCAAACTCTTCCGTAAGAAGAAAACTGGTAGTGCTGCTAGGAAGAGAGCCTGGAAATGGATGCAGTGCGCGCTGCCCAGACCCAGGCAGTGGGGTCTGGTCACTGCTGCGACTGGAGTTGGCTCTGTGGGCGATGTGCTTGTCACGCAAGCCTGATGACCTGAGTTAGTCCCCAAGACCCACTTGGAGGGAAAAGAGAACCAGCCCTGCATGCTCCCTTCTAACATCAGTGCCCATGCCTGCATGTGTGCACACGTGTGCACACACTCAGACATACGAAGTAAATGTTAGAGAAGCACAGTCACGTGTGATAGCGCACACACCTGTATCCCCAGAGCTACAGTCAGTCCAGCCAGATGGGTGAGACCCAGGGGCACTGAGAACCCAGCCTCAAAATGTAAGGTGGAAGCCTGTGATCCCAGCACTCGGGAGGCAGAGGCAGGCAGAGCTCTGTGAGTTCAAAGCCAGCCTGGTCTACAGAGTAAGTTCCAGGACAGCCAGGGCTACACAGAGAAACCCTGCCTCAAAAAATCGATAGAGGGATGGATGGATGAACGAACAAACAAACAAAGTAGAGAGTAATAAAAGAAGACACCCAACGTCGTTGTTATCTGTGTGTACTGTGTGCATGCAACCACTTACCCGCACACATATGCACATGAACACATCTAAGGTGGAGAATGTGGAAGACATGTTTATGCATGTGAGTCCGCATATGTATGTTGAACATGCACACAGATGTAATTTATAACATGATTCTGTTAATTCTCATAGTTTTATGAGCTCGTTATATATAGGAGTTGGTTTGCTGTAATGTTTTCCTGTATGTGTAGGATGTATCCTGATCATAACCCCTTTTCTGCTCTAGACTTCCTGGTATGTCTTCCTCTCCCCAGCTAATGCCTCTTCTGCCTCAGTGTCTTTCCCCTGCTTCGTGGCCCAGTGAGCTTAGTCACATAGTCACCACAATTTGTCATTCTTTTTGTTTTGCACTTTACTTGCCTGGAATCATGCGTTTAGGAGGAATTGGGAGCTAGTCAGAAGTCTGCAGTTGGAGGCAGGCCCTGGGCTGTGCTCAGAGCAGTGCTATGGTTGGTGAGTGCTGACTCCAGGAGGGAAGTGCACAGTTAATACTCTGTTCTCTGTTTTCTTTAGCAAGTGTCCACCCAGGCTGCAGCCAAAACGCGTTCGTCCCAATTTGGTGTGAGCAGCTTTCAGACTTCGTCCTCCTTCAGTGCCATGTCTGTGCCGGGTGCTCCCACCGCGTCACCAGGCACTGCTACCTACCTACCCCGGTCTCACCAGCCGTGGGGCCAGCTTCCGTAAGTTCAGACACAGACGGGAGATAGTAGGAAAATCAAGCCACTATAGAAAGAGGGGTTGGTAGTCAGGGCGGCTTCTCCGTGTCCTGTTTGTTCTGAACTGATGATAAGGAACTGCACGGTCCTGGTCTGTTGAAATTGAAAACCTTGCACAGGGGCTGTTGCACAGCCAGTGGCAGGAAAGCGCTGACTCCACACACCGTGAGCCCAGCTCACAATGCTCATACGCACCACACACAAACAGTAATGATCCTTAAAAATCTGTAGAAAAACTTGTAGAAAAACTTTTAACACCTGTAATAAAAACATGTATACTTATGGGTTGCGTATTTAAAGGAACTGAATTCCTCAGAAGTGCTGTTGAGGGAATGAAGCTTAATTTAAGACTGAGTTTTAAAGTAGAAGAGGCATCACAGTGAAGTTGTCGACTCATACGCAGCTGTGTGCTGGTTTCTCTCCTCCATTGGCGCTACTAGATGAAACTGTTTACCCTTACTTTATTTCCAGCTCCTGAGGCTGGACAGACTGCAGGACAGTTCCAGGCCCGGACCTCAGAGGGTGTGGGTGTCTGGCCGCAGTGGCAGGGCCAGCAGCCTCATCATCGGTCCAGTTCCAGCGAGCAGCACGTCCAGCAAACCTCAGCACAGCCCGCCCAGCCTGAGGTCTTCCAGGTGAGTGGCAACACTTTAGAAATGGAGGGAGGGATGGACAGACAAATGCTCGGTATTGGTTGGGGTTGTTGAGATGAGACAGAAGGAAAGACAGAAAGGCTCTGTAGGGATGAGTGTCAGTAATTGACATGGTTATAAACACACCTTTTAGCCAGACCAGGCAAAGCTACCTCTGTGAAGCAAACATAAAGATGCTCTAACTCACATACCTAGACCTGCCTCAGAGTAGCCGTGGCTGTAACTAGGACAATCAGACACGAAGGAGAACATGCTGACTACAGCTGTAAGGCTGCCGGACTGAATGGGGGCCAAAAGAAGGCAAAGTAGGGTTTGGCTGGAAACATGTGATGTACACGTTTCAGATAAGCCTCTGGGGGTTAAGTGGGATGTGGGCTGCATATTTCTTCCATTGAAAATATCAAAGACCGGGCTGGAGAGATGGCTCAGAGGTTAAGAGCACTGTCTGCTCTTCCAGAGGTCCTGAGTTCAATTCCCAGCAACCACATGGTGGCTCACAACCATCTATAATGAGGTCTGGTGCCCTCTTCTGGCCTGCAGGTGTATGTGCAGGCAGAGCTCTGTATGCTTAATAATAAATAAATCTTTTTAAAAGTAGTTCATCTTTTAAAAAAAAAAGAAAAATCAAGGAAGCTCTAGAAAACAGGAAAATAAAGGAGCTAGAGGAGGAAGATGGAGAAGAAGTAGGAGAAAGGCCAGTTGTTGGGGGATGAAGGCTGAGAGCTTAGCACAGCATAGGCTTCCGCAGCTCAAGAACAATGGTGTGGGGGGGGAGAGCAGGCGGGGGGGGGGTGTGCTGGGGGGAACTCAATAAAATGATGGTATGTGACCCAGATCTAACCTTGTCTCATTAGGAAATGCTGTCCATGTTGGGCGACCAGAGCACCAGCTACAACAACGAAGAATTTCCTGACCTAACCATGTTCCCCCCCTTTTCAGAATAGAACTGTTGGGGTGAGGATAAGGGCGGGGGGAAATCACTGTTTGTTTTTAAAAGCAAATCTTCTGTAAACAGAATAAAGGTTCCTCTCCCTTCCCTTCCCTCACCCCTGATATATGTACCCCTTCACCCCATGCTCTCTGAAGTGACATTTTAGAAGAAATTAAATTAATTTCCCAGGCTGTTATAGGGTCCCCTGGAAATCTGAGGATAGGTGAGGTTAGAATTCCTGTCCCTATCTTCTGACCAGAAGTTGCACAGAAATGATTTGTGCTGGAGTCAAGGGCAGAATAGAAGAACCAGACAGCCGCTAACTGCCTTGCATAGACATTCTGACCAGAGGGAGGAGAGCTGTCCTCACACTGAGGGTCGTGAGGTGGGGTGGGTGTGTGGAGCATTAGGAAGTGAGCCGTTCCCCTGGGAAGAAGACATGATGGAGCATGAATGCTTGTGAGTGTGTGCGTGTGTGTGAGTGTGTGCGCGTGTGTGCGTGTGGCGTGCGCGCATGTACATGCGTGCATGTGGTTGAGCTCCTATGTTTTGTTCTTTCTCCCTATTAGGGAGTATATGCAAAATTTGTCCCAGATTTTTTTTCTTTCTGCTTGCTCTTCAGAGAGTCCTAAGAAGTTAATTTTTCCAGGTGTTTTCTATTTAGGATTGCAGCCAAAGAGTATTTAAATTAAATCTTTGCTGCACTTAAACCCATACCCAGCTAATGGAGCTGTAGGCCAACGTGCAGCCTTGTCATGGTAGGGCTGGCCTGTGACAGGCACACTCAGTGAGGGAGCTGGGTCCCTTGTGCTCTTGGTGCTCTCACCGTACCTGGAAGGTCTGCACACGTTACCAAATAGGCTGGCTAGGGAGACACTGTCAGAGAGCCCAGGCTTGCCCATAATGACAATGCTGCATTCTTCTGTGAGTCACACGTGTGTTCTGGAGAGGTATTTCTGCATGGAAACTCAACTTCTTGGATTAGCTGTCCAAGTGAGTCCTCACGGACACGAGTATAAGCCAAATACAACCCTCGCACGGCAGCCCCTCCCGCCTACCCTCACCGCAGCGTCTGCCTGCTCTGCTCCCTCTCCAGTCTGGGAATTGAGCTTTGCTTTGGAGCATAAATACAAGTCTACGTGAGGTAGACTCACATCCCAGCAGGGCCATTTGATAACCACAGCCATAGACGTGCAGGCACGGGCCACTGCTTTCCCCTGCCCTCCCTCAGGTGACTCTCACAGCAGCAGCCTGTTTAAAGCTGGATTACTATGGGAGAGATCTATTAACCGTGTTCACAGGGCATGAGGAATGCAGAGGGCGAGGCTGGGGAGTGAGGTGCTCCGTGTCCCTCCATTTGTCTCCAGTCTGGTGCCAGGCCATAGGGGAAGGAGGCTATTTTTTTATTCTATATGCACAAATACAGTATACATATATATTTATATCACAATTTACAAAACCAAAAAGTTGGGTTTCCAATGAAATATTTGTTTTTTAATAATCACCTTGTTTTTAAATGTGATCTGAACTTAAATGT
The DNA here is from genome assembly GCF_903995435.1 of Acomys russatus. Classification (NCBI taxonomy): domain Eukaryota; kingdom Metazoa; phylum Chordata; class Mammalia; order Rodentia; family Muridae; genus Acomys; species Acomys russatus. The sequence continues at coordinate 66,179,326 of NC_067151.1, forward strand.
ACAGTTACCACAGGGCTTTTGAGGGGGGTGGGGGGAGAAGCCACTCTGAGGGTTTGTTCTGCTTTTTACTTCAGGGTTTTATTTTTGATTGTTTTTTCCTGTTGGCCATCTGTGCTAAGCCTTACAGTGGCAAAAATAATGATATGTAGCAAAGATTTTAAAACAAAGTATTTTTTCTTTTATAAAGTTGATTGTGTTGTGTGATCTTGATTGCGGCTTCCGTATGTATCCCTCTACAGCTCATACATAGCAGACATGAACAACTGGAGAGTTCATGAGTGAGCTCCAAACACACAGCATAAAGCATACTGAGGCAGCTGGAGAGATGGCCCGGACGTTAAGAGCATTGTCTGCTCTTCCAGAGGTCCTGAGTTCAATTCCCAGGAACCTACACCGTGGCTCACAACCATCTGTGGTGTGTTACGATGCCCTCTTCTGGCATGCAGATAGAGATACAATAAATAAATATCTTTTTAAAAAGCATAGTTGAGTTTTAGTTTCAGGAATTAGAGATAACAGGGCCCTGATCACTCAGCATCCTGTTCCTCTTACCCTCCTGACCCTGACACATCCTGAGTAGTCAGTGGAGATGCTAGTCACACTCTCTGGGAGTGGGGGTTGTCTAGTGGGAGTTGCTGGGCAGTGCTCTTGGAATTTGAAGCCACTAGGGAACATCGGGGTGTCTTTCCCCAGTATGTCCTTCTGGGTGAATGGGGTTACGGAGGCTGTGAATTGTTCAGATGTGCACCTGGCTCCCTCCACACATGTGACGCATTGAGACAAGCCAGGGCTTCAGAGTCTGTTCAAGGAATGCAGGTAGAAACTGAATCCAGACTGGTGGAAATATCCGTTCTCGTCTGCGGTCCCTCGTCTTCTAATTCTTCACATGTGGTTAGCTGAGCTAGGTTTTTTTTTTTTTTTTTTTTTTTTTTTTTTTTTTTTTTTTTTTTTTTTGGTGTTTTGTTTTGTTTTGTTTTGTTGGTTTTTTGTTTTTTGAGATAAGGTTTCTCTATGTAGCCCTGGCTGTCCTCGACTCACTTTGTAGACCAGGCTGGCCTCGAACTCTACAGAGATCTGCCTGCCTCTGCCTCCCGACTGCTGGGATTACAGGCATGTGCTACCACACCCAGCTGAGTAGACTCTTATGACCTGTCACATGCTGGGTTTTGGGGAAGCATTTGGAGGCCCTTGTGACTGGACCTAGTTGGGGACTTGAATGACTGACACCCACTGCTCAGCGCTCTTCGGACATGCACTCCCTGGGAGGTTAGCAGTAGAGTCACGTATGCATTCGGCAGCCCGTTGAGTAAATGCTGATACATGGTGCACCTTTGCTTTTCTTCCCTTAATGCTGCGTTGGGCATTGGGCCTCGTGTTACGCAAGCACACGCCCTAAGTTATGTTTCTCAGTCCTCTTAAGTTTGATTTTATTTTTTTAAGATTTATTTATTTATTTATTTATTGCTATGTATACAGTGCTCTGCATGTACACTGCAGGCCATCTCTCCAGCCCTTAAGTTTTGGTTTTTAGACAAGCTCTCAATATGTTGCCTAAGCCAAGCTTGAATTTGAGTCTGCTGTTACATAGAGAGCATCTCACTATGCAGCCCTGGCGGCCTCAGACTCACCCTAGGCTCATCTGGCCTTGACTTCACTGAGAACCACCGGGCCTGCCAGGTGGGCCCACAGCCCTCCGTGGTTTACTGGCCCCATCCCCACGGTAAAGGTGGGCCCACAGCCTGTCATGATTTTGCTTTTAGCTTCCTGAGTAGCTGGGATCACAGGCCTGCACCACCACACACACTGGACTTTCTGGTCACTCTAAAGCCATTTCACCTGGACTTCATGGGCAGCTCCTCCTGCTGCACAGACAAAATGGCTTAGCAGAAAAGCTGCTTCCTGCCCAGAAGCAGTTTACACTAGCCAATGGTCACAACATTCTTCTAAATGTTTAAATTAGAGCCTTATAATTACTCTTTTCTAGCCTTTGATTCCCTCACCCCACCCTTGTGCCCTCCTCTCTCTCTCCTCTCTCCTCCCTCCCTCCCTCTCTCTCTCTCTCTCTCTCCTCCCTCCCTCCCTCCCTCTCTCTCTCTCGCTCTCTCTCTCTCTCTCGTGTTTTTTTGTGGTTGGTTGGTTGTTGGTTGTTTTGGTTTTTGAGACAGGGTTTCTCTGTGTACTGTTGGCTGTCCTGGACTCATTTTGTAGCCGAGGCTAGCCTTGAACTCACAGCGATCCCTGCCTCTGCATCCCTCAGTGCTAGGATTGCCACCACGCCTGGTTTCTCTATCATCTCAAAATAGGATCTGACATAAAGTCTGGTTCGGGGTAAGGGAGGCGTGTCCTGACTGGAAGGATAGAAAAAGGTGGAACTCCCCAATACAACATTTTGAGGAAGGGCGGACTGGGGCTGCGTCCTTTCATTTCCCCACAAAAAGCCTCAATTTGAATAATGTGCTGTCAATGAAACTGAGCACTTAGCAGTTCTCCGCCCTGCAGATGATCTGTACACGCAGACACTTTGTACAAATGTGTGTCTGTCCTTCCTAACCCTAACCCGTCTCATTCTATCCCTACCTCCCGCTCTTACCCAAATTTTCCAGCCACTGCTGGAGTTGACTTCCGCAATCCTGACAGAATAAATCCAGCACCCTTAGTCTTCCGCTCACGGTAGCCACACTTCCCGTCTGAGAGGAGCGGAGACGACAAGATTCTCAACAGCAGGTAATGTTTTTGTTTTTTAACTTCTAGATCTTTTGGTCTCATTCCAACCGGTTAACCTTATTTTAAGAAGAGAAAGGACATAGTGAGCTGGGGCTCTAATAACTTTTAAGTTTCCCGAATAAAAACATAATCTTTAGTGCATTTTTCTGGCTAAATAAAATGCCTGGAAATCTATGGGATTCTGTGTATGGTTATATGTGTGAGTGAAAATGTGGTTGTCAGGAAAAAGCAAAGGACGAGAGTTCTGTAGGGGTGTCTCAAAAGTGGATTTGCCTTACGTAAGGGTTAACCGGCCCCCGTGGAAGAGTTACGAGCCACCTCTAAGCCTGGAACACTCCAGGCATTAAATGGCCCTGCTGGACGGTCTGTTGCTTTGCAAGAGTGCATTAAAGTGTAGCCAGCGTTGCACAAGTCATATGATATGCTGGAAACAGGAAATGGTTTTAAACTTATGAACTTGCAATTAAGCAAGAAATTATGGAGCCAAGAGCAAACTCCTGAAAAGCGTGAGCTGCGAACTTAAGTCTTGTGGACTATTGTCTTCGCACCCTGAGTTTTCCATCTGTGGTCTTCGACCTGTGAAGGCGGGCACGTCTCTGTTTTGGGGGCGGCGGTGGGGGGCGGGGGTGGGGGAGCGCTACTTACTCATGGCATCTGGTTAAGATTAGAGCCGCTTCCTGCGTAAAGGAGAAGGCAAATGAAGACAACAGTGAACCGGGGACAGACTAAACACTGGCAAGTTAGTCCCGTCCTGTCCTGGCAAGCTCTGGGTGTAGGCAGGACGGGCACCGTGAGCAGAGTGTGAGAGAGAGGCCTGCATACTGTAGCTAGCACCCTGGCTCTCTAACCACCACGTTCCCACTGTGCTTTTTCCATTCATGTGCACCCTTACTGGGGATGCTGGAGAGGTGCAACCCACTTGTAGCCACCACTGGTTGTCTCGAGTGTGTGCGGTGTGGAGGGGACACCCTGAGCAGCAGCCTCTGAAATCAGATGGTCCAGCAGCTCCCAGCTTCTGTCCACTATTGCGCTATCATGGAGATCGATCATGCGGTTCCTTGTCAGTTTTCTGTGTGCAGCCAAATTTGCCTGTTTCATTATAGTTCAAAAGAAGGGATGCAAGCCGGGCGAGGTGGCGCACGCCTTTAATCCCAGCACTCAGGAGGCAGAGGCAGGTGGATCGCTGTGAGTTCAAGGCCAGCCTGGTCTACAAAGTGAGTCCAGGATGGCCAAGGCTACACAGAGAAACCCTGTCTCGAAAAACCAAAAAAAAAAAAAAAAAAAGGGGATGCTTGCACTGGGCATAGGTGGCTCTCACTTTCATCGCAGCACAGGCTGGAGAGCGGGATGGTGGTGGTGGAGTTCTTTTGGGTTTACAAATACCTTAGAGTTAATGCATGTGTTTGCAGTTGTCTGGTAGAACTTATTTGTACAACTCCTAAAAAGTTAAAAGCCACTTTCTTGGCAATGTGTCTGCTGTCATTTTCACATCCTAAGCCAGCCTGCAAACCAATGGAAATCTCCCGTAATGATTCCTTTTGCCAGGATGTGGGTGTTGAAGTTTCTGCTGCTACCCACGGTGAGCTTCGCTCTGCACCCTGAGGGGATGCTGGACACCCAGTGGGAGCTGTGGAAGAAGACTCACAGGAAGCAGTATAACAGCAAGGTGCCCAGGGGAGCATGTTAGCAGGGATGGGGCCTGAGGCCGCTGTGTGGGCATCTGGGTTCCCCGTGATGACCCCCAGGAAGCAGTGCCTGGTCTCTCACTCCCCAGCTGGCTTTTCCTTGCTTCAGTCCACCTGTCTGCTTTACAGATGCTTGAACTGGTGGGGAGCTCGGGAACAGATCGCTACTCTGGCGTGTACAAGGCTCTGCGTCCAGTGCCCTGTGCCAGAGACGGGGCTGCGGTGTATATGTGGGGAAAGCTCTTCTGGAGAATATTCTCATAGTGATGCCATTATTCTGTGGTCTCTCTAGAACTTCACATAGGTTTGTATGTGTACTCTGAAGATTCTAAAGTTCCCCAGCAGGATTGTAAGCTCCTAACAGGGTCTCTCTGTGTAGCCTTGGCTGTCCTGCACTTACCCTGTAGACCAGGCTGGCCTCGAACTCAGTGATCCGCCTGCCTCTGCCTCCCAAGTGCTGGGATTAACGGCGTGTGCCACCACCGCCCAGCTCTTAGGTTGCATCTGTTCTCCCAAACCTACCTGTATATCCACACACAGCCTACAGATTTGCTAACTGTCCCATTTAGGTGCATGAAATCTCTCGGCGTTTAATATGGGAGAAAAACCTGAAGCAAATTTCCATTCACAATCTTGAGGCCTCTCTTGGTGTCCACACGTATGAACTGGCTATGAATCACTTGGGGGACATGGTGAGTTGCCTCTCAGATCCAGGCTGCCCACTGGCTTCACCCTGGTGCCCGCTAACGCTTGGCCTCCTTTTTGTCCCAGACCAGTGAAGAAGTGGTTCAGAGGATGACTGGACTCACATTACCACCCCACGCGTCCCTCCGGCAACGACACTCTCTACACCCCAGAGTGGGAAGGCAGAGTCCCGGACTCCGTGGACTACCGCAAGAAAGGCTATGTGACTCCAGTCAAAAACCAGGTGCGGGTTGTGTGTGTGTGTGCGTGTGCGTGCGTGTGCATGTGCGTGTGTGTGTGCGTGCGTGTGCGTGTGTGTGTGTGTGTGTGTGTGTGCGCGCCTATACGCGTGTGTACATGTAGGCAATCTGGCCTGAACTGTGACGGATCTCATACTGCAAGAATATGGCCCATTCTCTTATTTAATTTATCACCTGTTTTGTATATTTAGAGTTTTTTTTTTTCTGCTTTAAAAATTTCATGCACCTCACAAGTATACTTTTGAGCTCATATAGAAATATTTGTGCAAAATCAATTTTGAAACTGTAATTGCCAGGACACAGAGGCTCTTTCCCCACTTGGGACCTGCAGGAGAATCTTGTTTTTCTAGGACCTTGATGGCTGTGCTGTTAGCGAGAGGAATGGTCTGAATTCAGTGACCATCACCCGCTCCTAGAACCAAAGGAATTCAGTGCTGAGCTAAGCCAAGGGTTCAGGGTCCGAAGCACAGCCCTCCCCTCAAGAAACTCTCATTCTTAAAGGATAGAAAACTGGGGAAGAGAAAGCATACAGTCCTGGAGAGCAGGTGCTTCCAATGCCATCTCAGCCCTCACAGGAGTCTAACTGTAGTTCACTCGCTGTCTCTGTTGGGAGACACGTCTCTGTGCAGGAGGCTGGCCTCCAGCTCAGTTTATGGCTGAGATGACCTTGAACTCCCGACCCTCTCACCTCCACCTCTCAAGTGACAGGGTTGCATTATGTCCCACCAAGCCCAACGTCTTCTCATTTTAAAGGTAAGGAAACTGGGGCATGGAGGCCATCAGTCGCTGGTGAAGGTCACAGCTAGCGTGCACAGTCGGGGTTAGAACTCAGGCCTGTCTCCAGAGCCATGAAGGAGGGACGGTGCCTGTGCCGGGACTCACACAGTGCCTGGGTACAAAGTGACGACCCACAGTTCTTCTGTCTCTCTCTCTCAGGGTGAGTGTGGTTCCTGTTGGGCTTTTAGCTCTGCGGGTGCCCTGGAGGGCCAACTCAAGAAGAAAACTGGCAAACTCTTAACCCTGAGTCCCCAGAATCTCGTGGACTGTGTGTCAGAGAACGAGGGCTGTGGAGGAGGTTACATGACCAGGGCCTTCCGGTATGTGCAGGTGAACGGGGGCATTGACTCTGAAGACGCTTATCCATACGTGGGCCAGGTGAGACCGCGCTCTTCCCCCAGCAAGGTTCTGTTTTCTGTTACTGTATCCTGCTTGCCTTGCTGCCTGCCTTTCTTTTTCTTTCCCTTTAATTTTGAGACAATCTCATGTAGCCCAGGCTGGCCTTGAACTTACTGCGTAGCTGAGGATGACCCTGAACTCCTCTTGCCTTGAGCTTCCAAGAGCCAGGATCATAGGCCTGGGTCCCAGACCCGCCCATCCTGCTTTCTTCATAGAATCGCTTCCCATAGAGGGACGAAATTTCCCAAATCTGGGAAAACTTGGAGCCATCTCTCCTGCCCTGTGGTGTTTGTAATGCAGCTGGGACTGATGGGTAGCGACCTTTGTGACTTGGACCTCAGAAGGAGGATCAGCAAGTTCAGTGATGGAAATGCTGGTGACATGCAAAGTGTGTGCTCAGTGTGTCCCTTAGGCAAGTTGTGTGCTCAGTGTGTCCCTTAGGCCCGCTGTTCCTCCATAGTTAAGGCGATATCGTGACACACTTAAATTCACGCTGCAGTATGTAGCAAAACTAAGATTTTACATGATGCCTTTTGTGTGTATTTGTGTTTATGGTGAGTGCTTGTGTGTGCAGATGAGCATGTGTCACTGTGTAGGAATGAAGGCCAGATGTATGTGCAGCTGAGCTGTGTCACTGTGTGTATGTGTGTGTGTGTGTGTATGTGTGTATGTGTGTGTGTGTTTACGTGTGTACCAGAGAAGAGCTTTCTAGGTTCTCTCCTCTCCCCCGGGGGCCCTGAGGATCAAACTCTGGTTACCAGGCTTATTGAGCAAGAGTTTCCCCACTAAGCTCCACCTGCCGGGTCTGCTTGTCCACTGCAGCTTTCCTCCCGTGCACATATCCTAGGGGACACCAGTTTGGAGCGCAGTCACCTGGGTATGAAGGCATATGTATCTTTAAGTTCACTATATAATGTCACACTGTCTGCCAAAAATGATACTTCCACAATGCCGTGCATAAGGAATCCCACCGAGTCACGCTCGTGTCTTGTCTTCATTTGTGCATTTCCCTGGGCATTTGTATTTCATCTTCTAAACGGATGGTGAGGGGCCTAGCGTGCATGCCTCCAGCACATGGGAGGCGGAGGCAGGAGGGTTGGGAGTTCAAGATCATCCAAAACTACATGGTGAACCTGAATACAGCTCGCCTGAGCCTTGTGGGGCCCTCCGTCAGAGGGGGGGACAAAACACCAGCACCCAAAACAAAATAGTGAAGAAGGAGAGGCCTTGTCTATACAGTCTGATCTGCTGCCGTTAGTTCTGACATTATGTAACACATTTCCCATGCACTAGTTAAAGGATATATTTGGGGAAAGTATGTACTAAAGAACTAATAATTAATCACTTAACAATTGACAACATGAGTCTTTTTAGATTTTTTTTTATTTTATGTTTATGAGTATTTTGCCTGCATGTATGTGTATATATATGTGTGTGCCTGGTGCCCTCCAGAGGATAGAAGGACATTGGATCCCCTGGAACAATTACATGTAATTTTTTAAAAGATTTATTTATTTATCTTATGTGTATGAGTGTTCTATCTGCATGTATGCCTGCATGCCAGAAGAGGGCACCAGATCCCAGCATATAGATGCTTGCTGGGAATTGAACTCCGGACCTCCGGAAGAGCAGACAATGCTCTTAACCACTAAGTCATCTCTCCAGCCCCTATATGCACTTTTGAACCAACCACCATGTGGGTGCTGGGAACCAAACCTGGGTCCTCTGCAAAAATAAGTGCTTGTGACTTCAGAGCTGTCCTTCCTGCTCAGCTCACAGGATTTACCTGGCACTACATCAACCAGTGTGTTGAGAAATAGGTTTTGGGTTTTGGGGGGTTTTTTTTGGTCCAAGGTCATTGGTGGGGGAGGGGCTGGGGAGCACCCGTAGATCTATTTCCTTTGCCTCCTGAGTGGTGGGACCAAAGTTCTGTGCCGTGTAAGGCCCTGAAGTTCTGTGCCGTGTAAGGCCCTGAAGTTCTGTGCCGTGTGAGGCCCTGAAGTTCTGTGCCGTGTAAGGCCCTGAAGTTCTGTGCCGTGTAAGGCCCTGACAGCCGTTCGCGAACTTTATCTTACTTGTAGACCATATATTTTGTTTGTGCTTTTTTTTTTCTTTCTTTCTTTCTTGGTTTCTCGAGACAGGGAAGCCTGTGTAGCCCTGGCTGTCCTGGACTCACTTTGTAGACCAGGCTGGCCTCGAACTCAGCGATCTGCCTGCCTCTGCCTCCCGAGTGCTGGGATTAAAGGCGTGCGCCACCACACCCAGCTCTCTTCCCCGCCCCCCTCCTTCTCCTCCTCCTCCTTGAGGTCAGGCAGCACGGAGGCTTATCTAGAATTTGGGATCGCTTGTATCATGGTAAGACTGCAGGGACGTGCGACTGTGCCGGGTTGATCTGAACAGTTTAACACCAGGATCATGTGGCAGAGAACAGGTTTTGGAAAATTAAGGCAGTAAATCACTGTAACCTCACGCTGGCCCATCAGAAGCTGGCAGTGCTGTGCGTGTTCCAGTCCGTATTCTTTCATGTAAAGCCTTAGGGTGTTGATGTCCAGCATGGAGGAGAGTATGCTACCATCTGGACAAGGCCTCATATTGTTGGTGAGGCTTGCAACACGTGCGTGCTCTTGGAAGGCCACAAGCCACATTAGTTGATATTTATTGTCATGTTGTGTACTCGTCTCTAACTCTGATGAAGGAATAGGATCTTCACCTCACAGCAGCCTCCCGGAGTTGTGCACAGCGGCTCAAGGCCATTTCTTGAACTGGGCTTGGTGCAGGCAAACTCCCCAGCAGAGCAGCTAGCACCTTCCTGACCCCTGAAGCTAACACATACTACACGGGCAGAAGATAATTTGTGTTTAAAAACAAAAACAAAAATGAAAACAAAAAAGCTCTTATTTCAAAAACCTTGCCTTGTCCTGCGTTAGTGAAAACAGCCTCTCGCCTGGGCGAGATAGGGCTTGTGATCCCAGCACGTGCAGGCAGAGGCGGAGGGCCAGGAGTTTGAGCCATCGCTGTATAGTTATGAAGTGAGTTCAGAGCCAGCCTAGGCTGCATGGCATACTGTCTCAGGAAGAAATAAAAGCCGAATAAGATGACAAAGGCAAAGGGCTGGAGAGAGGACTCCGTGGTTTAAGGATATTTGCTTTCTCTTCCAAACAACCCGAAATCTATTCCCAGCACCCACACTAGGTGGCCACACTCACACCTGCCTGGACCCCAGCTGTGCAGTGCTTCCTCTGGCCTTCAAGGGAGTGTGTAACACATGGGCACACACACATAAGTAAATGCACTTTTTTAAAAAGTCTTTTTCTTTTGTAGTTGATTTTTTTTTTTAAGATTTATTTATTTATTACGTGTACAGTGTTCTGCTTGTATGTGTGCCTGCAGGCCAGCAGAGGGCACCAGATCTCAGTATAGATGGTTGTGAGCCACTATGTGGTTGCTAGGAACTGAACTCAGGACCTCTGGAAGAGCAGACAGTGCTCTTAACGACTGAGCCATCTCTCCAGCCCCTGGAGTTGATTTTTGTGGGTGCTAGAAAGCGGGAAACCACTTGACTTTTTTTTTTTCTTCAAATTCTTATTGTTTTGTTTTTGAAGCAGGATCCTACTGTGTAGACCAGACTGGCCTTAAACTCACAGCAATCCTCCTGCCTCGGCCTCTTGATTGCTGGGATTACAAGTACACATCATCATAGCTGGCTTCTTCTCATAGTTTTCTAAAATGGCAAGACCCAAAGACTAGTTCATTGCCTCTAACATTGAATTTCTTACCAACTCATTGCCAGTTGACTAACTATAATCCTATTCCGCCTTTGATTTTTGCCTCTCGCAGGATGAAAGTTGTATGTACAATGCAACAGCCAAGGCAGCCAAATGCAGAGGGTACAGAGAGATCCCTGTGGGGAACGAGAAAGCCCTCAAGAGAGCGGTGGCTCGGGTAGGACCTGTCTCTGTGGCAATTGATGCAAGTTTAACATCTTTCCAGTTTTACAGCAGAGGTGAGAACCTCTTCCTGCAGAGACCCCTCTCCCGTGATGTGGGTGTGGCCTGAGACGCTGGAATGCTTAGTTTTCACACTCAGACTCTACCTGCTACCTCTGGCAGCTGCTGCAGGGCAGGGCATCACACAGGGCATCACATCACAGGGCGTCACACCACAGGGCATCACACCGGGCATCACACAGGGCATCACACAGGGCGTCACACCACGGGGCATCACACAGGGCATCACACCACAGGGCATCACACCAGGCATCACACAGGGCATCACAAGGCATCACACAGGGCGTCACACAGGGCATCACACCACAGGGTCACACAGGGCATCACACCACAGGGCATCACACCACAGGGCGTCACACCACAGGGCATCACACCACAGGGCGTCACACAGGGCATCACACCACAGGGCGTCACACAGGGCATCACACCACAGGGCATCACACAGGGCATCACACCACAGGGCGTCTCACAGGGCATCACACCACAGGGCGTCACACAGGGCATCACACTACAGGGCGTCACACAGGGCATCGCACAGGTTACAGAGAGCCTCATCCGTGCTTTGTTTCGCAGGCGTGTACTATGATGAAAATTGCGACCGTGAAAATGTGAACCATGCGGTGTTGGTGGTGGGCTATGGAATCCAGAAGAGAAACAAACACTGGATAATTAAAAACAGGTAACGGTGAGGACACGTCTGTCACCTCAGCTCCAGCTTCCTAAAAGCTCTGTCAGGCTCATAATTATGAAACGTGATGGGTGGACGGTCATGTTCCAAGCATAGGCTGGACAGCCGCTCCTCGTGCCAGGTGCTTAGCTGCACACAGATGATGGGCAGGTGTTTGTGTCAGCCCCTCGCAGCTCACTCAGATTTAACTGACATCCCAGCAGTCTCATTCACCTGACTCCGAGTCTCTCTTGCCCCAGAGCAAAGCTGAAAACTCCTTAGACTGACAGCAAAGACCACACAACCCAACAGTTTCGTCTGGTTGGTTGTTTTGATATTTTGGGACAAGGCCTCCTGTCGCTCAGGCTAGACCCTGAATCTTCAATCTCATCTTAGACTGTCTCTCCGAGCTGTGTCCCGCTTCAGTCTGTCCCGCACCCTGGTTTTGAGCCACACTGTCTCTCGGGACTTTCACTTCCTTCCACCCTCCCCCCCCCCCATTCCCAGGTCCTGAATGCGCACCCTTCAGGTCCAGCCTCAAACACCACTTCCCACATCGTGTTTTCCTGTCCCTCCGGTCCTCTCGGCCCCTCTGCCCCTCTTCCTTCTCCTTCTGATGTCTGAGACAGGGCCTCTTCACGCAGCTTCTGCTGGCCTGAGCTTGCTGGGCAGACCAAGCTAGGATGGGTCCGCCTGCTTCTGCCTCCCAAGCCTGGGGATTAAAGGCCTGCGCCACCACCGCCTCTGTCACACACCAGTTTACACTTTAAACTCTTTAAAAGTAAACCCCCACCGCACTCATTTGTTTCCATGTTACCAGTGCCTAGCACAGTACAGGCAATGTTTTAAGGACTGTGTAAATTAAGGCGCTAAGTGTTTTCTTGATTGGTTCCACAGCTGGGGAGAAAGCTGGGGAAACAAAGGCTATGCTCTCTTGGCTCGGAACAAGGACAACGCCTGTGGCATAGCCACCCTGGCCAGCTTCCCCAAGATGTGACTGCAGCCGCCGCCCTGTGAGTTCGCCCATTCCTTCTTTCATGGTGCAAGTGGCAGTGACCTGTGGAAGGGCTTGGCACAGCACTCCTGAAGCGGACTCAACTGAGATCGGTCATTTCTCCTCGTCGGTGCTTCCTGTGACTCCTGGGCCACTTTCCTTCTCTAGGCCAGAGCCCTTTCCTTTGTGGACGCAACAGGACATCAGCTGCGAGTTGTAGCCTCTTAGGCTGAGTATCTGGTCACAGACTCCACCTGATGTAGCTGTCCTGGGACCCATACTGTGCTGGCTGGGGACTAAGGTGACCTTCCCAAGTCCTGTCTTCCATACGCTCCAGTGCACGTCTCTGTCTTCCCCCGAGAGTCACAAGCGTTCATAATTCTTTGTCAGACTGACACCATATAAGCAATGTGTGTTTGTTTCCTCCTTTGCATTTGACGGAAAGTGTCTCATTTACAATGTAATAAATAACATTGCATTCACACTCACGTTGGCCTGTACTTGTGAAGGCTGGGCACAGTGCTCTGTGCGTGTGGTCCCAGCACTTGAGAGGCAGAGGCAGGAGGATGACAGTGGTGAGTGACATCCTTACCTAAGCCTTCAGAATCAGGTTTCCTGGGAGGCTGTCCTCTCAAGCTTACTACCTACCTGAGATCAGCCGTGAACCGAGTGAACGCCCGGCCAGAGATTTTTTTTTTTTTTTTTTTTTTAAATAAAAGCAAACCAGTACCACGTATAGCATTCACTGGTCTCAAACTCAGGCCCCTCTTGTCTCTGCCCCCCAGAGCCAGGACTGCAGAGACTTCTGTCACCGCCATGCGAGGTGTGCTCTGGTCATAGTTGTTAGAGTGCGTTGCTGCTAGGATATGTTTTCACCCTTCCTAACGCAGTGACCGTCCGAGCTGTGGTGACCCCCAACCATAAACTTATTTCTGTTGCTACGTCATAACTGTTTGCTGCTGTTCTGAGTGGTAATGTGAATATCTGTGTTGTTCGATGGTTTTAGGTGACCGGAGAGTCCTCTGATCCTGTCCCCAAGGGAGTTACAACCAACAGACTAAGAACCGCTGTGTTAGAGGAATAAATTAGCACTACCCATTTTTCCATTTCTACAAAGTACTGTCATACCATGAGGAAGAGTTCACTGTCCTGAACTTTTGTTTAAAATATTTAAAATTTAATATACATTTTGAATTTCTATTTATTTATTTTATGTATGGGTGTTTTACCTGCATGTATGTCTGTGTACCATATGCATGCCTGGTACCCACAGGAGCCAGAAGAGGGTGTCGGAACACCCTGGAACTGGAGTGTGGATGCTGGGAGTCAAACCTGGGGCCTCTGGAAGAGCAGTCAGTGCTCTCACCCCTGCTCTTTTGGCCTGTAAATGGGCATGCCACGTACAGATGTGGTAGCACATGCCTTTAACCTGTGAACCTCTGAGTTTGAGACCAGCCTGTTCTATATACTGAGATCCAAGACAGTCAGGCTACATAGTGAGATCCTGCCTTAGGCTACCCACCCAAAAATACGTGGACATACTGTAAGCTTTATTTAAGCCTAGAAGGACGAAAGCAGTTAGTTCTGACTTCAAGCATGCCCCAGGCTGCCAGGCATGGCCACGCTGTGCGCCTGCAGTTCTAGTTCCTTGAAAGGCTGAAGCAGGAGACTCAGAGAAGTGCAGGAGTTCACAGCCCGACTAGATACCGTGGCAAGACTCTACCTCAAGAAACGAAAAGTTTTAGGGAGTAAATAATTCTGAAGTGCTAAAGCAGTTTGTGATGGTGCACGCCTTTAATCTCAGCTCTCAGGAGGCAGAGGCAGGTGGATTTCTGTGAGTTCGAGGCCAGCCTGGCTTATGTAGGAAATTAAAGGACAGCCAGGCCTAGAGATAGGCCGTCTCAAGGAAAAGTTTGAGAAGAGGCATGTAGAACATTAATAAGCAGGCGGAAACAGCCTGAAGGAGAGAGAAAGCTGTTTTTTAGGGTTCTAAGTGCAGGATCGGAATGGTCTCGTGCGAGAACAGGTGAGGTTAATTCACTAGAAG